>NC_048573.1:68285508-68403008 GCF_013265735.2 Oncorhynchus mykiss
ACATCAGTCAAAACAAGAGATGGTATCAAGAACAAGATAGAACTAGCTGAAACGAGACATCTACAATTCACAGCGCAGCAGTTTCTTGTCATTGTTGCCATCGATCTGACCATTCAGGCAACATACAGCCTTTTAACACTCTGCACGCGCGTTATTATAGTGACATCGTCAACCCACCCGTCTATAGAAACAAGTGAATGTATGTGTCTATGGGTAAAACAAATATAATGAAGAATTTTGGGAAAATGATATATATTTTGGTCTATCCAATGACTTTTTTAGAGGTGGGTGGGAAACAGATGGCACATCGTAATACTGTGGCGTTGGTGAGCATTATGGGTTCACTGGTTACATTAACCAGATAATAAACAAATTAGCCGAAATGGCGGCAGGTAGCCTAGTGGCTAGAACCTTGGACTAGTAACCGGAAGGTTGCAAGATCAAATCCCTGAGCTGACAAGGTAAAAATCTGTCATTCTGCCCCAGAACAAGGCAGTTAACCCACTGTTCCTAGGCGTCATTGTAAATAAGAATTTGTTCTTAACTGACTTTCTTAGTTAAATAAGGGTAAGATAAAAACTTATTTTTTTTAAGCCGAAAACCTAAACATATGTCACACTAGTGGACTATGTAACAGTGAGAAACAGATGGTTGTCGATGTCTTAATACCACAGAGTTCTAAACCCAGAGGCGCAGCAACGCGATACTTCCGGGAATGCTTGCAATTCCTTTCAATAGTTTTTCCAAATCTGAATGCACAAGCTGGAATGGAGCCAATGTCTTCAGTAGCTGAACATGTTGTAATGCCTTCAGTAGCTGAACATGTTGTAATGCCTTCAGTAGCTGAACATGTTGTAATGCCTTCAGTAGCTGAACATGTTGTAATGTCTTCAGTAGCTGAACATGTTGTAATGCCTTCAGTAGCTGAACATGTTATAATGCCTTCAGTAGCTGAACATGTTGTAATGTCTTCAGTAGGTGAACATGTTGTGAACATGTTATAATGCCTTCAGTAGCTGAACATGTTGTAATGCCTTCAGTAGCTGAACATGTTGTAATGCCTTCAGTAGCTGAACATGTTGTAATGCCTTCAGTAGCTGAACATGTTGTAATGCCTTCAGTAGCTGAACATGTTGTAATGCCTTCAGTAGGTGAACATGTTGTAATGCCTTCAGTAGGTGAACATGTTGTAATGTCTTCAGTAGCTGAACATGTTGTAATGTCTTCAGTAGCTGAACATGTTGTGAACATGTTGTAATGTCTTCAGTAGGTGAACATGTTGTAATGTCTTCAGTAGGTGAACATGTTGTAATGCCTTCAGTAGGTGAACATGTTGTAATGTCTTCAGTAGGTGAACATGTTGTAATGCCTTCAGTAGGTGAACATGTTGTAATGCCTTCAGTAGGTGAACATGTTGTGAACATGTTATAATGCCTTCAGTAGCTGAACATGTTGTAATGTCTTCAGTAGCTGAACATGTTGTAATGTCTTCAGTAGCTGAACATGTTGTAATGTCTTCAGTAGCTGAACATGTTGTAATGTCTTCAGTAGCTGAACATGTTGTAATGTCTTCAGTAGCTGAACATGTTGTAATGTCTTCAGTAGCTGAACATGTTGTAATGTCTTCAGTAGCTGAACATGTTGTAATGTCTTCAGTAGCTGAACATGTTGTAATGTCTTCAGTAGGTGAACATGTTGTGAACATGTTATAATGCCTTCAGTAGCTGAACATGTTGTAATGCCTTCAGTAGCTGAACATGTTGTAATGCCTTCAGTAGCTGAACATGTTGTAATGCCTTCAGTAGCTGAACATGTTGTAATGCCTTCAGTAGCTGAACATGTTGTAATGCCTTCAGTAGGTGAACATGTTGTAATGCCTTCAGTAGGTGAACATGTTGTAATGTCTTCAGTAGCTGAACATGTTGTAATGTCTTCAGCAGCTGAACATGTTGTGAACATGTTGTAATGTCTTCAGTAGGTGAACATGTTGTAATGTCTTCAGTAGGTGAACATGTTGTAATGCCTTCAGTAGGTGAACATGTTGTAATGTCTTCAGTAGGTGAACATGTTGTAATGCCTTCAGTAGGTGAACATGTTGTAATGCCTTCAGTAGGTGAACATGTTGTGAACATGTTATAATGCCTTCAGTAGCTGAACATGTTGTAATGTCTTCAGTAGCTGAACATGTTGTAATGTCTTCAGTAGCTGAACATGTTGTAATGTCTTCAGTAGCTGAACATGTTGTAATGTCTTCAGTAGCTGAACATGTTGTAATGTCTTCAGTAGCTGAACATGTTGTAATGTCTTCAGTAGCTGAACATGTTGTAATGTCTTCAGTAGCTGAACATGTTGTAATGTCTTCAGTAGGTGAACATGTTGTAATGTCTTCAGTAGGTGAACATGTTGTGAACATGTTATAATGCCTTCAGTAGCTGAACATGTTGTAATGCCTTCAGTAGCTGAACATGTTGTAATGTCTTCAGTAGGTGAACATGTTGTAATGTCTTCAGTAGGTGAACATGGTGTAATGTCTTCAGTAGGTGAACATGTTGTGAACATGTTATAATGCCTTCAGTAGCTGAACATGTTGTAATGCCTTCAGTAGCTGAACATGTTGTAATGTCTTCAGTAGGTGAACATGTTGTAATGTCTTCAGTAGGTGAACATGCTGTGAACATGTTATAATGCCTTCAGTAGCTGAACATGTTGTAATGTCTTCAGTAGGTGAACATGTTGTAATGTCTTCAGTAGGTGAACATGTTGTAATGTCTTCAGTAGGTGAACATGTTGTGAACATGTTATAATGCCTTCAGTAGCTGAACATGTTGTAATGCCTTCAGTAGCTGAACATGTTGTAATGCCTTCAGTAGCTGAACATGTTATAATGCCTTCAGTAGGTGAACATGTTGTAATGCCTTCAGTAGGTGAACATGTTGTAATGCCTTCAGTAGGTGAACATGTTGTAATGCCTTCAGTAGCTGAACATGTTATAATGCCTTCAGTAGCTGAACATGTTGTAATGTCTTCAGTAGCTGAACATGTTCACCTACTGAAGACATTATAACATGTTGTAATGCCTTCAGTAGCTGAACATGTTGTAATGCCTTCAGTAGCTGAACATGTTGTAATGCCTTCAGTAGCTGAACATGTTGTAATGCCTTCAGTAGCTGAACATGTTGTAATGCCTTCAGTAGCTGAACATGTTGTAATGCCTTCAGTAGCTGAACATGTTGTAATGCCTTCAGTAGCTGAACATGTTGTAATGCCTTCAGTAGGTGAACATGTTGTAATGCCTTCAGTAGGTGAACATGTTGTAATGCCTTCAGTAGGTGAACATGTTGTAATGCCTTCAGTAGGTGAACATGTTGTAATGCCTTCAGTAGCTGAACATGTTGTAATGCCTTCAGTAGGTGAACATGTTATAATTCCAACCTCGTGAAAGTGACAAACTGGCGCATTTTAATTTTCAGAAACAACTTTATATCGAAGAAGTACCTTTTATTTTGAAGGCCTGCGCCGTTCGGTGCAAGACGACCGTTAGACCAGATGACGTGGTTTTGCGCATGAGCTTAGTTGGCCAACGTCGCCATGACATCGCCGACGCACGTGATCAGGGATTTCTATTGGAGAAGCCATTTCTACATATCTTCGTACTAAACCATCTTTGTTAATCCAGTGGAGGTGTTTAGTTTGAGCCTATGTCTGGTTGTGATTGGCAGGTACCTGGTGACCCACCTGATGGGGGCAGACCTCAACAACATAATCAAGTGTCAGAAGCTGACAGACGACCATGTGCAGTTCCTCATATACCAGATCCTCCGGGGGTTAAAGGTGAAACACACACACACACACAGACAGACAGTTCCTTATCTACCAGATACTCTGGAGGTTAAAGGTGAAACAACATGCTTGGAGATTTTAAACATTCTTCAACTAACTGCCATTCACAGTTGTTGACCAGTGTTGTGTACATTCCCAGCAGGCAAAACTGTTGAAAGGAAGTCATCATTTTGTAATTTTGCCATCTGTGATGTACCTAAAAACTACCAACTTATGATTCATGATGTTGATTTAATGTAATCCCTTTGCTCTCCTTCACCTCTCTCTCCTCAGTATATCCACTCAGCAGATATCATTCACAGAGTAAGTCTCCTCTCCTGTTTGATTCAGCCCACAGTGAAAAATCCCTTCCCAGATGGCAACCCTGTTTCTTGTGTTAGTTTATGACCAGTTGGTTCACTTCCACATGGCAGGTTCAGGCCCAGGCTCGCTCCTTATTCAAACACTATAAACCACAGAGGAAGTGAAACGATAAACAGTACCCCTGTTTTGTACTGTGACCGAGTCAATTATTCAGATCTGCTGTTTTGAAATAACTGATCTGATTGGTTAGAGATTGAGTTAGTCTTGCAGAAGTACTGTAGAAGTTTTGTAGGAACACTTCTACAGATAGTGGGGGTTTGGTTTGAGAGAATCTAGACCCAATTGAGAAAGCCCATTCAGATCTGGCCTCATGTAGGTAGTCTGTAGTAATATAGAAATAATCTTGTCTCCCATCGCTCTCCAGGACCTGAAACCCAGCAACCTGGCTGTGAATGAGGACTGTGAGCTGAAGGTAAGGTGTTTATTATTGGCCCACTCATTCAAACTTTGTTCATCCTGAACAGTCTGGACAAGAATATCAGACCGTCTGCCTGAGGGTGAAACCAAGCACACCCTTATGAAATGGTTCTATTAAATGTTCACTGCAAGGAAAGAACAGGGTGTGACTTTTCACTATCTGACTCTCGAAGTACCACGTGGTTTGGTTCTGTCTGTCCTCCTCAGATTCTTGACTTTGGGCTGGCGCGGCACACAGACGACGAGATGACTGGTTACGTTGCCACTCGCTGGTACAGGGCCCCAGAGATCATGCTAAACTGGATGCATTACAACATGACAGGTACAGTAGCTAGAGATCTGATGTATTACATCATGACAGGTACAGTAGCTAGAGATCTGATTTATTACATCATGACAGAGACAGTAGCTAGAGATCTGATGTAATACATCATGACAGGTACAGTAGCTAGAGATCTGATGTATTACATCATGACAGGTACATTAGCTAGAGATCTGATGTATTACATCATGACAGAGACAGTAGCTAGAGATCTGATGTAATACATCATGACAGGTACAGTAGCTAGAGATCTGATGTAATACATCATGACAGGTACAGTAGCTAGAGATCTGATGTATTACATCATGACAGGTACAGTAGCTAGAGATCTGATTTATTACATCATGACAGGTACAGTAGCTAGAGATCTGATGTAATACATCATGACAGGTACAGTAGCTAGAGATCTGATGTATTACATCATGACAGGTACATTAGCTAGAGATCTGATGTATTACATCATGACAGGTACAGTAGCTAGAGATCTGATGTATTACATCATGACAGAGACAGTAGCTAGAGATCTGATGTAATACATCATGACAGGTACAGTAGCTAGAGATCTGATGTATTACATCATGACAGGTACATTAGCTAGAGATCTGATGTATTACATCATGACAGAGACAGTAGCTAGAGATCTGATGTAATACATCATGACAGGTACAGTAGCTAGAGATCTGATGTATTACATCATGACAGGTACAGTAGCTAGAGATCTGATGTAATACATCATGACAGGTACAGTAGCTAGAGATCTGATGTATTACATCATGACAGGTACAGTAGCTAGAGATCTGATTTATTACATCATGACAGGTACCGTAGCTAGAGATCTGATGTATTACATCATGACAGAGACAGTAGCTAGAGATCTGATGTATTACATCATGACAGGTACAGTAGCTAGAGATCTGATGTATTACATCATGACAGGTACCGTAGCTAGAGATCTGATGTAATACATCATGACAGGTACAGTAGCTAGAGATCTGATGTATTACATCATGACAGGTACAGTAGCTAGAGATCTGATGTATTACATCATGACAGGTACATTAGCTAGAGATCTGATGTATTACATCATGACAGGTACAGTAGCTAGAGATCTGATGTATTACATCATGACAGGTACAGTAGCTAGAGATCTGATGTAATACATCATGACAGGTACCGTAGCTAGAGATCTGATGTAATACATCATGACAGGTACAGTAGCTAGAGATCTGATGTATTACATCATGACAGGTACAGTAGCTAGAGATCTGATTTATTACATCATGACAGGTACAGTAGCTAGAGATCTGATGTATTACATCATGACAGGTACAGTAGCTAGAGATCTGATGTAATACATCATGACAGGTACAGTAGCTAGAGATCTGATGTAATACATCATGACAGGTACCGTAGCTAGAGATCTGATGTAATACATCATGACAGGTACATTAGCTAGAGATCTGATGTATTACATCATGACAGGTACAGTAGCTAGAGATCTGATGTATTACATCATGACAGGTACAGTAGCTAGAGATCTGATTTATTACATCATGACAGGTACCGTAGCTAGAGATCTGATGTAATACATCATGACAGGTACAGTAGCTAGAGATCTGATGTATTACATCATGACAGGTACAGTAGCTAGAGATCTGAGTGGTTTAGACAGCCTGCATCTGCTCACTGTAGACATGTATACGAGCTATACATTTAGGCTACACACTGTTGATGTACTTGTGATGTTGGGCCGATGTTCTTGCCAGGTGGATGTCTTAATGGCAGGACACTGAATGGACATGCTGAACATAATGTTTTCCCCCCTATATGTAACAGTAGATGTGTTATTCCCCTAAATGTAACCGTAGATGTGTTATTCCTCTATATGTAACAGTAGATGTGTTATTCCCCTATATGTAACAGTATACATGTCTTATTCCTCTACATGTAACAGTATACATGTGTTATTCCTCTATCTAACAGTATACATGTCTTATTCCTCTATATGTAACAGTATACATGTCTTATTCCTCTACATGTAACAGTATACATGTGTTATTCCCCTATATGTAACAGTATACATGTCTTATTCCTCTACATGTAACAGTATACATGTCTTATTCCTCTATATGTAACAGTATACATGTCTTATTCCTCTACATGTAACAGTATACATGTGTTATTCCCCTATATGTAACAGTATACATGTCTTATTCCTCTACATGTAACAGTATACATGTGTTATTCCTCTATCTAACAGTATACATGTCTTATTCCTCTATATGTAACAGTATACATGTCTTATTCCTCTACATGTAACAGTATACATGTGTTATTCCTCTATCTAACAGTATACATGTCTTATTCCTCTATATGTAACAGTATACATGTCTTATTCCTCTATATGTAACAGTATACATGTCTTATTTCTCTATATGTAACAGTAGATGTGTTATTCCCCTATATGTAACAGTAGATATATGTTATTCCTTTATATCTAACAGTATACATGTGTTGTTCCTCTGTTACGGTACACGTGTGTTGTTCCTCTGTTACGGTACACGTGTGTTGTTCCTCTGTTACGGTAGACGTGTGTTGTTCCTCTGTTACGGTAGACGTGTGTTGTTCCTCTGTTACGGTAGACGTGTGTTGTTCCTCTGTTACGGTAGACGTGTGTTGTTCCTCTGTTTGTGTTACGTGTGTTGTTCCTCTGTTACGGTAGACGTGTGTTGTTCCTCTGTTACGGTAGACGTGTGTCGTTCCTCTGTTTGTGTTACGTGTGTTGTTCCTCTGTTACGGTAGACGTGTGTTGTTCCTCTGTTACGGTAGACGTGTGTTGTTCCTCTGTTTGTGTTACGTGTGTTGTTCCTCTGTTACGGTAGACGTGTGTTGTTCCTCTGTTTGTGTTACACATGTGTTGTTCCTCTGTTACGGTAGACGTGTGTTGTTCCTCTGTTACGGTAGACGTGTGTCGTTCCTCTGTTACGGTAGACGTGTGTCGTTCCTCTGTTTGTGTTACACATGTGTTGTTCCTCTGTTACGGTAGACGTGTGTTGTTCCTCTGTTACGGTAGACGTGTGTTGTTCCTCTGTTACGGTAGACGTGTGTCGTTCCTCTGTTTGTTACGTGTGTTGTTCCTCTGTTTGTTACGTGTGTTGTTCCTCTGTTTGTGTTACACATGTGTTGTTCCTCTGTTACGGTAGACGTGTGTTGTTCCTCTGTTACGGTAGACGTGTGTCGTTCCTCTGTTTGTTACGTGTGTTGTTCCTCTGTTACGGTAGACGTGTGTCGTTCCTCTGTTTGTTACGTGTGTTGTTCCTCTGTTTGTGTTACGTGTGTCGTTCCTCTGTTTGTTACGTGTGTTGTTCCTCTGTTACGGTAGACGTGTGTCGTTCCTCTGTTTGTGTTACGTGTGTTGTTCCTCTGTTTGTGTTACGTGTGTCGTTCCTCTGTTTGTTACGTGTGTTGTTCCTCTGTTACGGTAGACGTGTGTCGTTCCTCTGTTTGTTACGTGTGTCGTTCCTCTGTTACGGTAGACGTGTGTTGTTCCTCTGTTTGTGTTACGTGTGTCGTTCCTCTGTTTGTTACGTGTGTTGTTCCTCTGTTACGGTAGACGTGTGTCGTTCCTCTGTTTGTTACGTGTGTTGTTCCTCTGTTTGTTACGTGTGTTGTTCCTCTGTTTGTGTTACACATGTGTTGTTCCTCTGTTACGGTAGACGTGTGTTGTTCCTCTGTTACGGTAGACGTGTGTTGTTCCTCTGTTTGTGTTACACATGTGTTGTTCCTCTGTTACGGTAGACGTGTGTCGTTCCTCTGTTTGTTACGTGTGTTGTTCCTCTGTTTGTTACGTGTGTTGTTCCTCTGTTTGTGTTACACATGTGTTGTTCCTCTGTTACGGTAGACGTGTGTCGTTCCTCTGTTTGTGTTACACGTGTGTTGTTCCTCTTACGGTAGACGTTAGACGTGTGTTGTTCCTCTGTTTGTGTTACACAGACTAATGATTTCCTCTTTGTTACAGTGGACATTTGGTCTGTGGGATGTATCATGGCTGAACTCCTCACTGGCAGAACTCTGTTTCCCGGTACTGACCGTATCCTTTCATTGCCCTAACCTCAGTTACCCTACTATTGGTCTGATATGAGTACCGAAGCTGAAATGCCCTCTACTTTGTGAGTATGCCTGGCCTACACATTAAACCACTGTTTCCGTGACGGACCTTCGAGTGGTTGGTGGTGAGATTCCCACACAATATGTCCTTATTGAATCACATTGGATAAGACCGGTGTACACACAGAATCCTACTGCTGGTGATTGATTGACGTAATGGTAACAGCTTTTTGCAGGTCCAAGCCACGTGACCTAAAATAATGTGTTCTAAGCTAAAGCTCTTCAATGTTCCTAACCTGCTAGTCTGCAAAACTAACCTCTTCAACTAACCCCACTATGGTGTTTTCTTCAACTAACCCCGCTATGGTGCCTTCTTCAACTAACCCCGCTATGGTGCCTTCTTCAACTAACCCCGCTATGGTGCCTTCTTCAATTAACCCCGCTATGGTGCCTTCTTCAACTAACCCCGTTATGGTGCCTTCTTCAACTAACCCCGCTGTGGTGCCTTCTTCAACTAACCCCGCTGTGGTGCCTTCTTCAACTAACCCCGCTGTGGTGCCTTCTTCAACTAACCCCGCTGTGGTGCCTTCTTCAACTAACCCCGCTATGGTGCCTTCTTCAACTAACCCCGCTATGGTGCCTTCTTCAACTAACCCCGCTATGGTGCCTTCTTCAACTAACCCCGCTATGGTGCCTTCTTCAACTAACCCCGCTATGGTGCCTTCTTCAACTAACCCCGCTATGGTGCCTTCTTCAACTAACCCCGCTATGGTGCCTTCTTCAACTAACCCCGCTATGGTGCCTTCTTCAACTAACCCCGCTATGGTGCCTTCTTCAACTAACCCCGCTATGGTGCCTTCTTCAACTAACCCCGCTATGGTGTTTTCTTCAACTAACCCCGCTATGGTGCCTTCAACTAACCCCGCTATGGTGCCTTCTTCAACTAACCCCGCTATGGTGCCTTCTTCAACTAACCCCGCTATGGTGCCTTCTTCAACTAACCCCGCTGTGGTGCCTTCTTCAACTAACCCCGCTGTGGTGCCTTCTTCAACTAACCCCGCTGTGGTGCCTTCTTCAACTAACCTCGCTGTGGTGCCTTCTTCAACTAACCCCGCTATGGTGCCTCGATGCCTTCTTCAACTAACCCCGCTATGGTGCCTCGATGCCTCTTCAACTAACCCCGCTATGGTGCCTCGATGCCTCTTCAACTAACCCCGCTATGGTGCCATCTATGTTTGTTCTCTTGCGATCCGCTCTGTTGTCTCTCCCTACAGCATGCCATGAGGCTGAATTACACTGTAGAAACTTTGTCCGTTTCTGTAGCCACACTAACGTCTACCTCTCCACACTTGGTCTCTAAAACTCTGTTTTATCAGGCTTCCTAGCCTTCTTACGTTGTCTGTCCGATGCACAGAGCCTCCTCTTCTGTAATACGTGTCTAATAGTCTGCTGGACTGTATGAGAATGTTTGTCTTTGGATCTGCTGAATGAGTCTGGCACTAATCTTTGTATTTCCTTGCCTGTCAGTGTTTTCAGAGGTACTAACAACGAGGCATTTAAAGATCCATCCTCTGCTGTGTGTTTACCCATTCCATAGTTCTTATCCAGCATGATAACACCTAGCAATTCCAATTGGGGCCCTGTGTTTTGCACAGTCATGTGTCATAGCAAGATTTGAATAAAGGTTCAAATCCAAGCATGTCACATGATTGCGCAAAACAGGGCCTCCGATATAATATAGGTCATGTTGATTTTCAACCATTCAGAGAGGCAATTCTGATTATAGTTTGTACAAGCATGTTACACTTAATTTATAATAGCAGTAAGGCCCGAGGCGATGTGGTGTATATGGCCAATATACCACGGCCAAAGGATGTTCTTAGGCACAACGCAACGCAGAGTGCCTGGATACAGACCTTAGCCGTGATATTTTGTCCATATCACAAACCCCCGAGGTGCCTTATTGCTATTATAAACCTCTTACCAACATAATTAGAGCAGTAAAAATAAATGTTTTGTCATGCCCGTGGTATACGGTCTGATATACCATGGCTGTCAGCCAATCAGCATTCAGGGCTTGAACCACCCAGTTTATAATATATGTTATAGTCCGTGTGAAACTCTGACAATTCAATGTCCCGGGCTGCATTTGTCATTGTTCTTGGTTCCATTGTGCCAGGCAAGCTCAATCAAGTACAGCTCAGTTATTTTTAAAGACAACAAATACTGTTCTTGCTGGTTCCTCTCCCCTCCCCAGCCAGCTCCTGTTGTTCCTTTACACACGGTACCTGTTAGACATTGATCAGTTGAAGCTAATAATGATGCTCGTTGGGACGCCAGAGCCTGAGCTCTTGATGAAAATCTCCTCTTCGTCTGTGAGTTGTACACATAGTTATTATGCTGCAAGGTCTCTGCTTGCTTAAATTGCTAAAGTCCCTGGTAATTATTTGTTTTTGCATCAATTTGTGAAGTGTGTTATACTCTTCAGCAACAACAACTATTTTACATGTTTACATCCTTTGAAATCTCTGTTTGTGAGATGGGGTCAAATGCAATACCTGTTTTGATTTGAAAACAAATTCTTCACTTGGATAAATGAACATACATTTCTCAGGGCTCTACAGTGCGACCATTTTACTTGCATATGCGCCTAAATATTTTGCTGTGTGATCTGGAATTTAAATTTAGGAGCACCAGTGCTCCTAGAAAAATTATGAATTCTAGCTTTATTACCAAAAATATTTTTTTCGGTGTGCTCCTAAATTTCTGTGTGCCTAAATTTTTTTAAACTAAAAAGGGTCAGCATAGAGCCCTGCTTCTATGTTCAAAGCTTTGGGTTTCACACCTGTGATTTATTAACTTGACTTTCTCCTGACTAATTGAACTTTCTCTTCTCTAACATAACCTCAAGCATGCTATCAGTCTGCCTTACACACACCTTTACAATCTCACCCTCTCTTTTCTTACCTTTCCCTCCAAAGATGGGACTATTCACTTTTTTTTTTGCAGAGTGTCTTAGGAGTTGAGCCTTACCATAAAACTCATAAAGAAGACTGTTAGCCCGCGGAGCTAAACGCCTAGGCCAGAAAGCCAGGTATAAGCTCGAGGAGCTAATGCGAGTCATCAGGTCTCCCACTGACTAGCTGCTTGTCAACTTACCGTCTCTGCTATACTGCTGTCTGCTGATACCCCTTGACCCGTACCTGATAGATATAAACCAGCTTCAGCAGATAATGCGTCTGACAGGAACGCCCCCAGCCTCTCTAATAAGCAGGATGCCAAGCCACGAGGTGAGCAGGACCAAATTACTCAATTCAATGCATTCTATATGGGGCCAAGCAAGGATTTGAACCCAAGTCCTCGAACCTGCGTGCCACAAGACTGTTAGCTCCAGGGTTTTGGTAAATTCCAAGTCAATTCAGGAAGTAAACTGAAAATTGCATTTTTACTCCCTGAGTTGACCAAATTGACTCCAACCCTGGTTAGCCCGAACCACCGCCGTCACACCTAGCCCAGAGCAGTGCCACCGCCGTCACACCTAGCCCAGAGCAGTGCCACCGCCGTCACACCTAGCCCAGAGCAGTGCCACCGCCGTCACACCTAGCCCAGAGCAGTGCCACCTCCGTCACACCTAGCCCAGAGCAGTGCCACCTCCGTCACACCTAGCCCAGAGCACTGCCACCTCCGTCACACCTTGCCCAGAGCACTGCCACCTCCGTCACACCTAGCCCAGAGCAGTGCCACCGCCGTCACACCTAGCCCAGAGCAGTGCCACCGCCGTCACACCTAGCCCAGAGCAGTGCCACCTCCGTCACACCTAGCCCAGAACAGTGCCACCTCCGTCACACCTAGCCCAGAGCAGTGCCACCGCCGTCACACCTAGCCCAGAGCAGTGCCACCGCCGTCACATCTAGCCCAGAGCAGTGCCACCTCCGTCACACCTAGCCCAGAGCAGTGCCACCGCCGTCACACCTAGCCCAGAGCAGTGCCACCGCCGTCACACCTAGCCCAGAGCAGTGCCACCGCCGTCACACCTAGCCCAGAGCAGTGCCACCGCCGTCACATCTAGCCCAGAGCAGTGCCACCTCCGTCACACCTAGCCCAGAGCAGTGCCACCGCCGTCACACCTAGCCCAGAGCAGTGCCACCGCCGTCACACCTAGCCCAGAGCAGTGCCACCGCCGTCACACCTAGCCCAGAGCAGTGCCACCGCCGTCACACCTAGCCCAGAGCAGTGCCACCGCCGTCACACCTAGCCCAGAGCAGTGCCACCGCCGTCACACCTAGCCCAGAGCAGTGCCACCGCCGTCACACCTAGCCCAGAGCACTGCCACCTCCGTCACACCTAGCCCAGAGCACTGCCACCTCCGTCACACCTAGCCCAGAGCACTGCCACCTCCGTCACACCTAGCCCAGAGCAGTGCCACCGCCGTCACACCTAGCCCAGAGCAGTGCCACCGCCGTCACATCTAGCCCAGAGCAGTGCCACCTCCGTCACACCTAGCCCAGAGCAGTGCCACCGCCGTCACACCTAGCCCAGAGCAGTGCCACCGCCGTCACATCTAGCCCAGAGCAGTGCCACCGCCGTCACACCTAGCCCAGAGCAGTGCCACCGCCGTCACACCTAGCCCAGAGCAGTGCCACCTCCGTCACACCTAGCCCAGAGCAGTGCCACCTCCGTCACACCTAGCCCAGAGCGCTGCCACCTCCGTCACACCTAGCCCAGAGCGCTGCCACCTCCGTCACACCTAGCCCAGAGCGCTGCCACCTCCGTCACACCTAGCCCAGAGCGCTGCCACCTCCGTCACACCTAGCCCAGAGCGCTGCCACCTCCGTCACACCTAGCCCAGAGCAGTGCCACCGCCGTCACACCTAGCCCAGAGCAGTGCCACCTCCGTCACACCTAGCCCAGAGCAGTGCCACCGCCGTCACACCTAGCCCAGAGCAGTGCCACCTCCGTCACATCTAGCCCAGAGCACTGCCACCTCCGTCACATCTAGCCCAGAGTACTGCCACATACCCAGTGCTACAATATTACAACCTCCTTAGATGATATTTGCTCCCACATAAAGAGGAAGTAGACAAACATACATGTAGCATTTTGACATTGCTGCTTTTCTCGACTGTAGGTTTCTATGTTCTACTACCCAAAGCGCTCTACTATAACCACTGAGTGGCGTCTGATGCTTGCTGTACGTCAATGCAAGTCAAGCAGCAACTACTCTCTTGCCTTCTAATGTTTGGCTTGCCATAGCAGTGTTGTAAAGAATTATGAAACCATATAAAGTATTAATATGTCTAGAATTGCACACTAACAAACTATGGCACATTGCCTGAACCAGAATTTGTTTGAAACACTTCCTCCTCTGACAACAGTGTGGTAAGAAAAGTAGGAACTGAAATTCACAGTATTGCAGTTCCTCTTCTTGAAGTGTGAACTGATTGAATAGATGGTAGCTATATTACATGGTGCTAGATTATACAGTAAGTACTGCAACCAAATAAATAAACAATACTCGGTTATTGTTTACATACTCATGGGGCGGCAGGGTGGCCTAGTGGTTAGAGCGTTGGACTAGTAACCGGAAGGTTCCAAGTTCAAATCCCCGAGCTGACAAGGTACAAATCTGTCGTTCTGCCCCTGAACAGGCAGTTAACCCACTGTTCCTAGGCCGTCATTGAAAATATGAATTTGTTCTTAACTGACTTGCCTAAGGTAAAAAAAAAAAATGTTTTTAAATACTGTTTCTTCTCCTTCTGCTTTCTCTCTCTCTCTTTGCACATTCACCAAATCTGCAATGAAACCCTCTCTTAGCAGTGCTGATAATTAATCAAATTCTTGCCAATGCTGCCATATGATCAAGTGACTGGGACAATATGGTTATGAGTAAATCTAGTCACATTTCTCCTGATGAGGGATCCCAAATGGCACCCTATTCCCTTTATAGTGCACAGTCACAAGTGGTGACATGGGGAATATGATGTGGTTTGGGAAAAGTCCTTGTCTAATATGGGACTAATTAGTGCTAATCATAGTCTTTACTCTCTGAATACAATGTTAGTGGCCGCTTTCGCAGCCCCAGATAAAGATTTTTTTTGTTGTTGTTACCCAGAATGAGTAGCCTTAATCTGGGTCGGGGAAACCAACCTTATGACCCCAAAAGAAAAGGGGTCATCTTGTGGCTTTGAATTGTATTCCAAATGGCACCCTATGTTCTACATAGTGCCTATGCAGAGCCCTATGGGACCTGGTCAAACAGGGCATTATGTAGTTAATACGGTGCTGTTTTGGATGCCAGCCTTGTTTTGTGTTCTAATGGCCTTTAACCTCTGATCTCTTTACTCCCATTGGTTTTCAGGCAAGGAACTACATCAAATCCTTGCCTCAGATGCCCAAGAGGAATTTTTCTGACGTGTTCATTGGAGCCAACCCACAAGGTAGTGTTGGAATAATTTTATACTCAGAACACTTGGCTGTAAATCAGACCCCAAGATGTTATAATTTATGATGATAATGAGAGGAAGGAGTCATAAGATGGCCTGCTGCAGCCATTTTCAAAAAGCATCATAGAGTAGGTGCTTTTTTAGGTTCCCCCTGTCCATACAATCTTTATCAATTTATGATGGAAAAAGCTAAACTGATCCTATAACAGCACTCCTACACTGAGAGTCTTTGTGAATATGGACCCTGTTGGTATGGATGATGTTTTTCTGCTTGTAGCTGTGGACCTGCTGGAGAAGATGTTGGTTCTGGACACAGATAAGAGGATCACGGCTGCCGAGGCACTGGCCCACCCCTACTTCTCCCAGTACCACGACCCAGACGACGAGCCTGAGGCTGACCCCTACGACCAGAGCTTTGAGAGCCGCGATCTGGACATCGAAGAATGGAAACGTATGTAGAATGGAATAGACGGGGCCATTATACCTGAATGCTTTAAAGTAAAGTGGGACCAAACTTTTTCCATCTTGCAAAATAAATGTATTTTGCTCTGCTCTGCTCACAACCCCTCAGACAGCTCTGAAACACCTGCGAAAAACATTTCTATCTCCCTCCCTTCCTCACAGGGCTGACCTTTGAGGCGGTATGTGATTTTGAGCCACCCATCTTCGATGAAAACGACATGGAATAGTGATTGGGCGATGTGATTTCTACAAGCCCCTCTCCCGTCAACACCAAACATCTCTATCACTGAGGTTCCCTCTTATCAGACGACCTTTTGGAATAATATTATCATCTGAGTGCCTGCAAATGTTTGTCTATTGTTATATTTCTTAAGCTCGCGCTCTCTCTCCCACCATTTTGACTCCGTAAGGTGTTGCAAGGGAAACGTTACAAAAAATAGCCTGGTCCCAGATTCGTTGGTGCTGTGGCATGACAATGGCCATGGGAGTTGGCTGTACAACCCAAACAGATATGGGACCAGGCTAGAACTACAATGGAGGAGAGGAGAGCGACATTTTAAGGGCTGTTAAATCGGTGTTAACAAATACTGATTGTATGTGTCTACTACCGTGTATTTTCAAGGGAGAAACGGAGGCAAGCAGAAAACAACCACTAATACCATTATTGGTCCATTTCTGAAAAATGTCATGCTTCTTTTATTATTCTGTCTATATTTGTGTCCCAAATGGCACCCTATTCCCTATTTAGTGCTCTGCTTTTGACCAGGGCACTATATAGGGAATAGGATGCTATTTGGAATAAAATCTATATTTAAACTAGTTTTGTATTCCTCCTTCAGAAGTTTTATTATTATGAAAGTATTGCTCACCACTGTATTCTCTTGCTCACCACTGTATTCTCTTGCTCACCACTGTATTCTCTTGCTCACCACTGTATTCTCTTGCTCACCACTGTATTCTCTTGCTCACCACTGTATTCTATTGCTCACCACTGTATTATCTTGCTCACCACTGTATTCTATTGCTCACCACTGTATTCTCTTGCTCACCACTGTATTCTCTTGCTCACCACTGTATTCTCTTGCTCACCACTGTATTCTCTTGCTCACCACTGTATTCTCTTGCTCACCACTGTATTCTCTTGCTCACCACTGTATTCTCTTGCTCACCACTGTATTCTATTGCTCACCACTGTATTCTATTGCTCACCACTGTATTCTATTGCTCACCACTGTATTCTATTGCTCACCACTGTATTCTATTGCTCACCACTGTGATATCCGAAAGAAATTAGATGCTGAATTGAAACATCCGGAAAATGTGTTCTGATTGAATCATTTCATGATGTGTATCATCTGAAATGTGCAATAATGCTTGTCTGTCACTCGCGCTCTGCCAATCTACCAATCACAGCGTTCGTGTCAGACTCCCCTGGCTTTGTTTTCCTGTCAGTCACAGCACTGGTGTCAAAACTCCCAGGCGCTTCAGAAACCGTTGATGATCTTCTTTAATGGATCTGGTATATGATATAGGATGTGTCCCAAATGGAACTCTAATACTGCAGTACTAAATGTGGAAGACTATATTTCAGTTGAATGCATTGAGTTGTGCAACTGACTAGGTATGTTCCTTTCCTTTGAACAGGGCCCATAGGCTTATGGTCAACAGTAGTGCACTATATAGTGAATTGGGGACCATTTGGAATGCACATAGGGATTCATTCTATTCTTCAACATTGTTATGAACTTTTTAACTTTGCAGATTAGTTCCCCCTCCCCCAAGTGTTAATACTGTTCAATATACCACGTTGCAGATTAGTTCCTCCCCCAAGTGTTAATACTGTTCAATATACCACGTTGCAGATTAGTTCCTCCCCCAAGTGTTAATATTGTTCAATATACCACGTTGCAGATTAGTTCCCCCTCCCCCAAGTGTTAATACTGTTCAATATACCACGTTGCAGATTAGTTCCCCCTCCCCCAAGTGTTAATACTGTTCAATATACCACGTTGCAGATTAGTTCCCCCTCCAAGTGTTAATACTGTTCAATATACCACGTTGCAGATTAGTTCCCCCTCCCCCAAGTGTTAATACTGTTCAATATACCACGTTGCAGATTAGTTCCTCCCCCAAGTGTTAATATTGTTCAATATACCACGTTGCAGATTAGTTCCCCCTCCAAGTGTTAATACTGTTCAATATACCACGTTGCAGATTAGTTCCTCCCCCAAGTGTTAATACTGTTCAATATACCACGTTGCAGATTAGTTCCCCCTCCAAGTGTTAATATTGTTCAATATACCACGTTGCAGATTAGTTCCCCCTCCCCCAAGTGTTAATATTGTTCAATATACCACGTTGCAGATTAGTTCCCCCTCCAAGTGTTAATACTGTTCAATATACCACGTTGCAGATTAGTTCCCCCTCCAAGTGTTAATATTGTTCAATATACCACGTTGCAGATTAGTTCCCCCTCCCCCAAGTGTTAATATTGTTCAATATACCACGTTGCAGATTAGTTCCTCCCCCAAGTGTTAATACTGTTCAATATACCACGTTGCAGATTAGTTCCTCCCCCAAGTGTTAATACTGTTCAATATACCACGTTGCAGATTAGTTCCCCCTCCCCCAAGTGTTAATACTGTTCAATATACCACGTTGCAGATTAGTTCCCCCTCCCCCAAGTGTTAATATTGTTCAATATACCACGTTGCAGATTAGTTCCCCCTCCCCCAAGTGTTAATACTGTTCAATATACCACGTTGCAGATTAGTTCCCCCTCCCCCAAGTGTTAATATTGTTCAATATACCACGTTGCAGATTAGTTCCCCCTCCCCCAAGTGTTAATATTGTTCAATATACCACGTTGCAGATTAGTTCCCCCCCCAAGTGTTAATATTGTTCAATATACCACGTTGCAGATTAGTTCCCCCTCCCCCAAGTGTTAATATTGTTCAATATACCACGTTGCAGATTAGTTCCCCCTCCCCCAAGTGTTAATACTGTTCAATATACCACGTTGCAGATTAGTTCCTCCCCCAAGTGTTAATACTGTTCAATATACCACGTTGCAGATTAGTTCCCCCTCCCCCAAGTGTTAATATTGTTCAATATACCACGTTGCAGATTAGTTCCCCCTCCCCCAAGTGTTAATACTGTTCAATATACCACGTTGCAGATTAGTTCCTCCCCCAAGTGTTAATACTGTTCAATATACCACGTTGCAGATTAGTTCCTCCCCCAAGTGTTAATACTGTTCAATATACCACGTTGCAGATTAGTTCCTCCCCCAAGTGTTAATACTGTTCAATATACCACGTTGCAGATTAGTTCCTCCTCCCCCAAGTGTTAATATTGTTCAATATACCACGTTGCAGATTAGTTCCTCCTCCCCCAAGTGTTAATATTGTTCAATATACCACGTTGCAGATTAGTTCCTCCCCCAAGTGTTAATACTGTTCAATATACCACGTTGCAGATTAGTTCCTCCTCCCCCAAGTGTTAATATTGTTCAATATACCACGTTGCAGATTAGTTCCTCCTCCCCCAAGTGTTAATATTGTTCAATATACCACGTTGCAGATTAGTTCCTCCCCCAAGTGTTAATACTGTTCAATATACCACGTTGCAGATTAGTTCCCCCTCCAAGTGTTAATACTGTTCAATATACCACGTTGCAGATTAGTTCCCCCTCCCCCAAGTGTTAATACTGTTCAATATACCACGTTGCAGATTAGTTCCTCCCCCAAGTGTTAATATTGTTCAATATACCACGTTGCAGATTAGTTCCTCCCCCAAGTGTTAATACTGTTCAATATACCACGTTGCAGATTAGTTCCCCCTCCCCCAAGTGTTAATATTGTTCAATATACCACGTTGCAGATTAGTTCCTCCCCCAAGTGTTAATACTGTTCAATATACCACGTTGCAGATTAGTTCCCCCTCCCCCAAGTGTTAATATTGTTCAATATACCACGTTGCAGATTAGTTCCCCCTCCCCCAAGTGTTAATACTGTTCAATATACCACGTTGCAGATTAGTTCCTCCCCCAAGTGTTAATACTGTTCAATATACCACGTTGCAGATTAGTTCCCCCTCCCCCAAGTGTTAATACTGTTCAATATACCACGTTGCAGATTAGTTCCCCCTCCCCCAAGTGTTAATACTGTTCAATATACCACGTTGCAGATTAGTTCCCCCTCCCCCAAGTGTTAATATTGTTCAATATACCACGTTGCAGATTAGTTCCCCCTCCAAGTGTTAATACTGTTCAATATACCACGTTGCAGATTAGTTCCCCCTCCCCCAAGTGTTAATATTGTTCAATATACCACGTTGCAGATTAGTTCCCCCTCCAAGTGTTAATACTGTTCAATATACCACGTTGCAGATTAGTTCCTCCCCCAAGTGTTAATATTGTTCAATATACCACGTTGCAGATTAGTTCCCCCTCCCCCAAGTGTTAATATTGTTCAATATACCACGTTGCAGATTAGTTCCCCGTCCCCCAAGTGTTAATACTGTTCAATATACCACGTTGCAGATTAGTTCCCCCTCCAAGTGTTAATATTGTTCAATATACCACGTTGCAGATTAGTTCCCCCTCCAAGTGTTAATACTGTTCAATATACCACGTTGCAGATTAGTTCCCCCTCCCCCAAGTGTTAATATTGTTCAATATACCACGTTGCAGATTAGTTCCCCCTCCCCCAAGTGTTAATACTGTTCAATATACCACGTTGCAGATTAGTTCCTCCCCCAAGTGTTAATACTGTTCAATATACCACGTTGCAGATTAGTTCCCCCTCCAAGTGTTAATACTGTTCAATATACCACGTTGCAGATTAGTTCCCCCTCCAAGTGTTAATACTGTTCAATGCCAGCGCCAGACCATAGGATGTTTAATACCTTTTACATGTTAGTCATTTTAACAGACGCTCTTATCCAGAGCAACCTACAAGAGCAATTGGTGTTAAGCGCCTTGCTCAAGGGCACATCGACAGATTTTTTTAATTGAATACCCAAATGATGGAATTCTGGCAGATTCAGACAATTTTTGTGGATTCCTCTTGTCCTCATCTCCTGATCTGCACCGAGGTAAAGGAACTGGACAGGAGAAAGCGAAGGCCTGGTAAGGGGTCAACCATATTGCTTTCAACTGTTCTATGTTTTCAGAACACAACTGTGCAGATGACGGACACAATGGAAGGAAGCCACTAGAATATTGAGATACAGCCCGAGTCAGAATAAATAATCGTGATAGCCCCAGGACTCTAGTTGAACCATGCTGCACTCCATTGAATAGCCCCAGGACTCTAGTTGAACCATGCTGCACTCCATTGAATAGCCCCAGGACTCTAGCCTAGTTGAACCATGCTGCACTCCATTGAATAGCCCCAGGACTCTAGTTGAACCATGCTGCACTCCATTGAATAGCCCCAGGACTCTAGCCTAGTTGAACCATGCTGCACTCCATTGAATAGCCCCAGGACTCTAGCCTAGTTGAACCATGCTGCACTCCATTGAATAGCCCCAGGACTCTAGCCTAGTTGAACCATGCTGCACTCCATTGAATAGCCCCAGGACTCTAGCCTAGTTGAACCATGCTGCACTCCATTGAATAGCCCCAGGACTCTAGCCTAGTTGAACCATGCTGCACTCCATTGAATAGAGAATTCATTCTGGTTTCACCACTTTCCATATTGACACTTTAAAACCAGATGGAGTTGATATGAGCCACTGTGGGTTGTCAATGAATGTGCCAATCAACGTGGCATTAAGTAAACTAGGAAAAATATGTATTTTTGGGTACAAAATCAACTCAAATGTATGTAAATATCTGTTCTATATTTTATTTTTTAATCTTCATGACTTCTTTTTTGGTTTGTTGAATTTAAACAATCTTCATTATCAGCATGTTCATCATTTGTGCGTGTGTGTTTTGAATATGTGTTAACAGGAGCTTGACGTGTCATGCTTAAAGCCGCAAAATAGAAAAATGTAAGTCGATGTCAAAAAGAAATGAGGGAATTGCTTAGTTATATTTATACTTTGTTGAGGTGGTATTTCAACTGGAGAGAGATACTGTTGTTTATTTCAGCCAATCCCCATAGAAGACTGACATCTAACAGTCTTTACAGCAGAGTAACTATTACTATAATTAATGCCTTTGTTTCTAAAGAAATAAAGACAGTTATTTTTAAGTCTATAGTCTGTTTTATACTTTGTGCCTTCAAGTCCATACCCTACATGTGCTAGAAGTATTCAAGGTTTGCAAACGAAGTGGCAATGCTTATCTCTGTAGCTTATAACAGTTTTTCACACTACTGAGTCATATCATGCGGGATTGTGCATCCACCAACCAAGCAGTAAAAGACAATGTGAAAAGATCAGAGCCATCACAGTTGTGTTTGGGTCAGAGCAGTTGTGTAGAAATGTGTATTATCATTAGTGTATTAATGGTGAAGTTTGTTTTGCATGGCCAGGTACCCCAGGTGGGCAGAGTTCTCATTTTAGACCATTCCATTGGTCCTTAAGTGAATCCTCATCCAACCGAGGCACCAGCCATCCAAAACGAACTCCACCACTCAATTAAATGAAGGCATGAGTCTGTGGGCCATTCATTCATTCAATCATTTAAATGTGAAGACAGTTATATTTATCAAATCAATTCTCTGTATAATTATTCAGTAATTAAACAAATCACGGAATAGTAATTAGCTAGGAAGTCGGGGTTCCACGGGGAAATGTTTTATAGAGTTTAAATTTCCCAAATTTAACTTCAGATATTTTATCTTATCGATTAGTCTTCTATTAATGTATTGTGACCTCGTCTCATTCCTAAACGTTGCAAGCCTTTGGATATCTGCACGAATCCTAACATAAATCATGAATCAGCGATAAACAAATTGGCTTATTTATTTACCAACTAATCAATCACAGAATTACATAAACACACACACACACACACACACACAATAGTTATACATTGGTTACTGACATGATACACAAAAGTCCCTAGTGGGCTAAGTCGATATGACGGCTTGGTAGACAAAGGAAAGGGGTGGGGCCAGCTCAAGAGTGGCCCCACCCCTTCGCAGAGAGGGCCTTTGTTGTCCCTCTCTGCGATCGCCCGTCTGCTGGATAGATTTTCGACAGAAAGTCTCTGGTTTGTCCACCATAGATCAAAGTCTTTGGGAGTTGTAGCTTGTTATAATAGATACGTCAGAGTACTATTCGGTCATTCGACTGTTTGCGTTTACTAGACTAAAGTACTTAAAAAGCTGCAGCCTGAATAATTGGTCTGTAGTTTGTAGATTTCTTCACCATTTCAGCGTGGTGATGATCTCCACGTTCTCTGGCCTTGTCCTTTGGTAGAGTTGTAGTTTGAACCACTTCACACGCTAGCATCACCCTGCGTGTTTTGGTCTAGCGTTTTAGCCATTTCAACGTGGGGACCCTGTCCTGGCGTTATCTTGACTAAATGTACATTTTGTAAATGTGCTCTGTGGTCACTGACTAGTTGAAACTTTACATGAAAAACCATACTCTCATTTAGAAGGCTAACATCACATTTCATCTTTTAAAAAGTAGTCCCATACTCAATCATTAATTTTATACAACATTCAAATGTAAATCTGGTAACTGGGAAATATACACATTCAGAGAAACAGTTATGTTGTTCAGCTGTGGTAGTTTGTTACATGAATTTAGTAACTATGTGTTCATTAACCAATTCAATTGTAACAAAGCAAAACACTTTGTCCGTTTCTAAGAATTTGTAAGGTTCTTATTTGCATAAAATAGACAAAGATCAGTCTCAAAATTAATCAATAGCATTAATTCCCGAGAGCTCTGGTCATAATACCATGTACATTGGTTTATATACCTCACATTTCGTCATAAATGTCCCTCCTCTCAGATACAATGGCAATATAGTTCACAAGCCTTCTCAGATTGTCTGCCACCTGTTAAACAATCTACAACAAGCCCACGGTCTCTCCCCTCCCTGGTAGGGACAGAATGTCCTGTAAGGAAAACAGTATTCCAGCCTGTCTGATGATAGCTCCATTAGTTTCTAACAAGGAACAGAAAGTCCTTGTTCTAATTCTTGACTAAAACTACACACATTATATTCAGTATTATGATTATAAAAAGATTCATACATTCATACAGTAACATAGTAGTATTCTGTTTAGTTCTAGTTCTAAATTAAATGTATACATAATTTAGTAATTATTCATAAAAAATCCCATAACATTGTTACATTACAAATTAGTAAAGGAATTCAACATGATTGTTCTTTGAGTACCCACGGACAATTTCAATTGGTTGGAATACAGAAATATTGTTACATTATTCAATCTTTTGAGTTTACCATATTGCACAGTCTTTCTCTGTGGTAACAAAGGGATTCCTAACCTCCATTTTTGCTGAGTGGGGCAAAGAGTTTTAGGTATTTATGACCGTCATAAACCTGTGGTCGGAGAGAGCGAGAGAGGGCTATGATCTTCACCGAAAAAAGGACGCGTTGAGACACTAGATTGAGTACATTCTATTTTCAAAATAATGTTATTTTGCAGTTATTAATAAATTGATTGGGGACCCTGTGTAGCACCTGGATTAGGCCAAACCTAATGAACAGACGAAGCAGGTTGTGTTCTGTATAAAGGGGGGAGGTGACAAATAAACGTGGCGTACTGGAAGATTGAACGAACATGCGTGAGATACTAAACCTATCTAGCTGCTATCTGGCGTGGGATATTAAACCTCTCTAGCTGTTATCAGGCGTGGGATATTAAACCTCTCTAGCTGCTATCTGGCTTGGGATATTAAACCTATCTAGCTGTTATCAGGCGTGGGATATTAAACCTATCTAGCTGCTATCAGGCGTGGGATATTAAACCAATCTAGCTGTTATCAGGCGTGGGATATTAAACCTCTCTAGCTGTTATCAGGCGTGGGATATTAAACCTATCTAGCTGCTATCAGGCGTGGGATATTAAACCTATCTAGCTGTTATCAGGCGTGGGATATTAAACCTATCTAGCTGCTATCTGGCGTGGGATATTAAACCTCTAGCTGTTATCAGGCGTGGGATATTAAACCTATCTAGCTGCTATCAGGCGTGGGATATTAAACCTATCTAGCTGCTATCAGACGTGGGATATTAAACCTCTCTAGCTGTTATCAGGCGTGGGATATTAAACCTATCTAGCTGCTATCAGACGTGGGATATTAAACCTCTCTAGCTGTTATCAGGCGTGGGATATTAAACCGATCTAGCTGTTATCAGGCGTGGGATATTAAACCTCTCTAGCTGTTATCAGGCGTGGGATATTAAACCTATCTAGCTGCTATCAGGCGTGGGATATTAAACCTATCTAGCTGTTATCTGGCGTGGGATATTAAACCTATCTAGCTGTTATCAGGCGTGGGATATTAAACCTATCTAGCTGCTATCAGACGTGGGATATTAAACCGATCTAGCTGTTATCTGGCGTGGGATATTAAACCTATCTAGCTGTTATCAGGCGTGAGATATTAAACCTCTCTAGCTGTTATCAGGCGTGGGATATTAAACCTATCTAGCTGCTATCAGGCGTGGGATATTAAACCTATCTAGCTGCTATCAGACGTGGGATATTAAACCTCTCTAGCTGCTATTTGGCATGGGATATTAAACCTATCTAGCTGCTATCAGGCGTGGGATATTAAACCTATCTAGCTGCTATCTGGCGTGGAATTGACATTTTAGTCATTTAGCAAACGTTCTTATACAGAGCGATTTACAGGGGGGGATGTTTATTCATACATTCTCTCTGAATTAAAACATTCTGAATAGTTCAAAATGTCATTGTTATTACAATCATATTAGCCTCTCAGAATACAAACATTTATCTTAATTTAAAAAAGAAATTAAGTTCGTATTGGTAATGTTTTTGGGAGCAGGACAGATATGATCTGAAATTACATATAATGTTGATAAAATCGCAACCCTGCACGCAAAATGAACTCTGTCTGGAATAAGACAATATATTGAATTAATGAAAAATGAATGGCTATATAAGGATAGCTATAACCTGGGTGGTTTGAGCCCTGAATGCGGATTGGTTGACAGCGGTGGTATATCAGACCGTATAACACAGGCATGACAAAACATGTATTTTTACTGCTCTAATTATGTTGGTAACCAGTTTCTAATAGCAATAATGCACCTCTGGGTTTGTGGTATATGGCCAATATACCACGGCTAAGGGCTGTATCCAGGCACTCCTCGTTGCGTCGTGCTTAAGAACAGCCCTTAGTCGTGGTATATTGGCCAAATACCACTCCCCCCCGGGCCTTTATTGCTTAAATAAGCATCAAATAGCAGCCTCTTTAGTAGTCCACAGGGGCTCACACTTCACAAAGGATTGGGTCTTGTGGTGAGATAACGGAAAAAAGCACAGAATGACAATATATATATATATATGTATTTTCCTTTAGACAAACATTTGAAAATAATGCTTTTGGAAGACACCTTTTTACTGTCTTTTGGCTGATTTGTTTTACGCTGTGTGATAAACTAAAGATGTGTTGATGAGGTATTTATATCATACATTATGCCATATGACATTCAGGATATTGTAGGCAACAAAATAAAATGTGATTCCCAATAGCAATTGTGTAAACAGAGTAGATAGCATGGAAAATGACACACATAATACCAACTCTAATTGTCTTGTTTTATATTTTTGTCAAAGATGGTTTTGGGTACTTTTCCGTTATGACTTTGCTGTAATTCAACAGGCTGACACCATGGAGATCCGAGGGGAACTCACAGCTGAATTCAGCCACGCCGGGGTCTGGAAAAGTCACGTTGGTCCTGTTCATCCACGTCAGAAAGTCCTTCAGGCCACCGTCACAGTGGAAGCGATTCCTATATAAGTTGATCCAGCTGAGAGAACTGAAAGCCGCTGGGTCAGGAGAGGAGAGGAAATTGTAAGAGAGGTCAACTGTTTTGAGACTCGCTGGGAAAATGTCTGGTTGGAGGTATGTGAGAGAGTTGAAGCTGAGATCCATCTCTTCCAGAGAGACGAGGCCTTTGAATATGCCATCTGGGAGAGCCCTCAGCGAGTTAAAGCTTAAATCCAGACTAAAAAGCTTGATAAGATTTTCAAATACGTCCAAACACACTCCATGTCCCCATAAAATCTGCAGGGCGATGTTCCTGAGCTCCAGCAGCTTTAGAGAGTTTACAGCGGGCACTGAAATATTACTGCTAAAGATGCACCACTTTATGTTGTTGTTACCATACCAGATACGCTCAATGCGCATGAATTTAGCTAACACAATGTATACATCCTCTAAATTAGTTAACCTGTTGTTTTGAACATTCAGTATGATAGTACTGTTAGCAAAGCCCAAGAGGCCCTCTAAGGATGTGATCTTATTATCAGCCAAATTAAGAAGTTGCAGGTTTGGTAGTGGTGCAAGGTAACCATATGTACCTAGTTGGCGAATAGAGTTTCCTGTAAGATCCAGGATTTGTAGGTTTGGAAGTCCTGTAAATGCCTGATATCCCAATGCACCAATATGATTGTAAGATAAATCTAATTCTAAAATATTGGGTAGATTGTCAAATGTGTAAGAATAGATTTCCCCTATAAGATTGTGTGACAGGTTGAGCCTTTGTAAATTTTCAAGACCCCAAAACGCCCCCCTGTCAATCTGGTTAATTTTGTTTTGGGCTAATGTTATGTCCTCTACCTCTCTCAGTGGACTGAATACTGCATATTGCAAAGCAAATATAAAGCATTTGGACAAATCTAGAATCTTGATGCCACTATTCTTGAGGCCATTGAATGTTTTCTTGTTTGGGTCTTTGAAATTGCTGAAACCAAATGATTTTCCCATAGTGCTGTGTTCCAGAATAATATGGTGAATTTTCGTTCCTTGGATTGCATTGAAAAACAATTTAGCCTTGTCCACGTTGAATCCGTTGGAAGATAAGTCAAGTGTCTCTATAGACATGTTTCTAAAGGGATTTCCACATCGTTTCCAGTCAAAACCATTTTGAGTCATACCATATAGAGAGACACTGTTCAAATTGAGCAACCGAAAGTGTTTTCCACAAAAGCCAAGCAAATCTTCCTCACATATGCTTTCCATCTGGTTTAGGGTAATGTTTAACTCTTGGAAATCTGTCATGTTCACAAAGAATGGTGAAGGTTGGATTCTTTTCACTTGGTTACCATACAGATCTAGCGTTTTCAAAGACACCAGGGGCCTGAGATAGTCGCCCTGTAATATGGATTCAGTCAGGTCACACACATACAGAGAGAGTGTTCTCAGGTTGGACAGTCCCACAAACGCACCTGGCTCAATCTGTAAACCTCTATTATGTCCTAAATAGAGCACTGCCAAGTTTGCCAGTCTTTGAAAGGTGTTAGTTCTTATAGTTAGCCCATTGACACGTTGCCAACTGAGGTCCAGTTCCTTTAGCCCTTCAAGCCCAGAGAAAGACGTCTCGTTTATCTCACTGATGTAGTTATCCCTCATATACACATGGGTAATGTATGGAGGCAGTGCAGGGACCTGATATAGAGACAGGTTGGTGCAAACTGCTATAGAACCATATAGTGGACATCTTGGGGTGCATTTCACCACTTGCAGGTAGACTCCAAAGATAACCAGCAGTATACAGTTCCTCATCATCCCCCTTGCACAAAAGTAGAAAATAATGCAAATTATTTAAATATAATACAAATGATGTTTATGTCATTACAGGGCTACCATACATACATTAATTGGATAGATATTTCAGTCTTGAGGTATCCCCTTCAGATGAGACATCCTTGGTTAGGGAGTTTATGTTTAACTGTCTGTTTTCACTTAAAGGTCCATAGTCCACTGGTTCTGTCCCAGCCTGCTAATGGAAATCCCCTACTTTATGTGAGTACACAGCCTTGCTCTAGTCTGGTGTAACAAGGCTTCCCCAGGCCTGTTTGTATTATATCAATGAATAAAGGTGCTTTTTGAGCTAAACAGCTGAGGGATGGGACTGGAGAAATGTCACCACTCTCAAATTCATAGACGGGACTATGAGATCAAAATGGTAGAAGCTATTTTTTGTATCTTTTTGACCATTTTAATTAAAAACAACCCAAGTTAGATACTTAGTTGTTACCCAGAAATGATTTGATGGTGAGATCAAAATGGCTGCATTGAACCTTTAAGTTCTTGTACATTTTTTCCTCCAAAGTTCAATGCAAATCCAATGTCAACAATCAGGTTCAAATAATGTTGAAAAACAAATCAATATTTTCTCCATGTATTAAGTTAAGTCAAAAAAGGTCAAAAAAAGAAAAAGTCAATCACATTAAACCAACCAATCAACTTCAACAAAAATGAATAGTCAATAATCAAAGAATTAATGAAAAGTTGTAGCTTACCTGAAGTGATGCGCGCTCATAAAGAATGTGTTTACAGCTTGTGAGTATGTTTATCAGATCTCCCCTCGCAGATAACTTGAAGCACTGATTTTCATAAACCCAGAAACTGACTTTCCTATCCAGCAATTTTTGAGAGTGATCTACATGAGATTCTAGTGATCTACATGAGATAACCTTACTTCTCTTCTGACTGACCTAGTGAAGTTTTTATAGGCCTGTGGTTTTGACTTAAATCAAAGCGTCCTTGTGAAACACAGGGGAAAAACCTTTCCCCCTGTCTAAACATGTTGTGCAACATTGTGTCACAATTACATTGTTATTACACATTATGCTAATTGAATGTGTAGAACCAGGGAATTTCTTTCTGTCTCAATACTCCATTTACAATCAGGGGTGGAATTGGTGAAAAAATATCACTCCGGGAATGAACCACTATCGGACCACCGGGCATGAGCCTCAAAACATTTTGCATGCCGAAAATGTTCCCCCTGTTGTTTTGGAAACTCCTTCCTTACGCAATTTCCACACAATTTGATTTGGTTTGATTTTCACCGCTGCTTACCTGTAGCCCACTAGTGTGAACTTCTAGAACTGTAAAATGGTGTATTAATATTTTCACTCTGAATGAAAAGATTTGGAATAGTCCAAAACTGTAAGCTTTTAATATTACACTCATATTAGCCTCTCAATAACATTTAAAAAATGAAGTCCTCGGATGAATAGTCCAAAACTGTAAGGTTTTAATATTACACTCATATTAGCCTCTCAATAACATTTAAAAAATGTAAAGCTCATATTGGCAATGTCTTTGAGAGCAGGACAGACACGATCTGAATTACATGCAATGATGGAAAAATTGCAACCCTGCACACCAAAAACATCAGCCTGGAATAAGACAATATATTGAACTAATGAAATAGGAACGACTGTAAATCAATAAGGATGAATAAGCATCATCAAATAGCAGCCTCTAGTAGTCCACAAGGGGTCACACTTCACAAATGAGTGAGACTTATCATAGAGAATGATAAAGGACTCTACTGCCCAAAAGCCTGTTTTACCATGGGCATCACTATTGAGGACTTTTACCAGTTTGAAGTCGTCAACTGGGAGGGACTTGCTGTGGGTTAAGGACGAGTCACATAATTCCACCCAGGTCATCAGGAGGGATCAGTCAACTAATTGTAATTGTGATAAAATATTCCATAACTGCAGGGGGCAGTAAATCACCAACCTTGGCTTATCCCTCTTTAAACAACACACTCCAGGTGGCAGTATGCACCGTTTCAGTTTGTTTATCAACTCATAGAAGTAGTAGAAGAAGAAAAGGGACTACTTCAAAGTGGAGATGGCCTCAATGGCGCTGCCCGTACGCTCACAGATGCCATAATGGGACAAATACAAAAAAAGAGTCCTCTATCCTTCTATATGGGACTTACCACTAGTCTTATTAGAGGTTTGACTTCACTAGCCAGTTCCCTCTTCAACCACTAGAAGGCCTGTCATGCCAAATAGTGTCCCCCTGCTCAAAAGTGTAATAGTTTATCGATTCCCATTGTGACTCAGGGGGGGACCATTTTTGTCTTGGGGACATTATTTGTCATGACAGCCCCACATTTCTCTGAGAAGGATGAGCAGGAAGTAGGGCAGATGCTTTTTTCACTCTCTCTCTCTGTCTGTGTGTGTACCAATGTATTTTGGGTTTTCTATCCAGGAATCTATGTCAATTGTGGATGAAGTGATTCTTTCCCCCTCCCTGACCTACAAGTCCCTGCCCAGCCCCACCTCCTCACTGTTGGCCCTGACTGTCCTTCAGAGCCCTGCTCCTCACACCTGGAGAGACACCACTGTCCTTCAGAGCCCTGCTCCTCACACCTGGAGAGACACCACTGTCCTTCAGAGCCCTGCTCCTCACACCTGGAGAGACACCCACTATCCTTCAGAGCCCTGATCCTCACACCTGGAGAGTCCATCACTGTCCTTCAGAGCCCTGGTCCTCACACCTGGAGAGTCCATCACTGTCCTTCATGCCGTGGTCCTCACACCTGGAGAGTCCATCACTGTCCTTCAGAGCCCTGCTCCTCACACCTGGAGAGTCCATCACTGTCCTTCATGGCCCTGCTCCTCACACCTGGAGAGTCCATCACTGTCCTTCAGAGCCCTGCTCCTCACACCTGGAGAGTCCATCACTGTCCTTCAGAGCCCTGATCCTCACACCTTGAGAGTCCATCACTGTCCTTCAGAGCCCTGGTCCTCACACCTGGAGAGTCCATCACTGTCCTTCAGAGCCCTGATCCTCACACCTGGAGAGTCCATCACTGTCCATCAGAGCCCTGGTCCTCACACCTGGAGAGTCCATCACTGTCCTTCATGCCGTGGTCCTCATACCTGGAGAGTCTACCACTGTCCTTCATGGCCCTGGTCCTCACACCTGGAGAGACACCACTGTCCTTCAGAGCCCTGCTCCTCACACCTGGAGAGTCCACCACTGTTCTTCAGAGCCCTGGTCCTCACACCTGGAGAGTCCATCACTGTCCTTCATGGCTCTGGTCCTCACACCTGGAGAGTCCATCACTGTCCTTCATGCCGTGGTCCTCACACCTGGAGAGTCTACCACTGTCCTTCAGAGCCCTGCTCCTCACACCTGGAGAGACACCCACTGTCCTTCAGAGCCCTGCTCCTCACACCTGGAGAGTCCATCACTGTCCTTCAGAGCCCTGGTCCTCACACCTGGAGAGTCCACCACTGTCCTTCATGCCGTGGTCCTCACACCTGGAGAGTCCACCACTGTCCTTCATGCCGTGGTCCTCACACCTGGAGAGTCTACCACTGTCCTTCAGAGCCCTGCTCCTCACACCTGGAGAGACACCACTGTCCTTCAGAGCCCTGCTCCTCACACCTGGAGAGTCCACCACTGTCCTTCAGAGCCCTGCTCCTCACACCTGGAGAGACACCACTGTCCTTCAGAGCCCTGCTCCTCACACCTGGAGAGACACCACTGTCCTTCAGAGCCCTGCTCCTCACACCCGGAGAGACACCACTGTCCTTCAGAGCCCTGCTCCTCACACCTGGAGAGTCCACCACTGTCCTTCAGAGCCCTGCTCCTCACATCTGGAGAGACACCACTGTCCTTCAGAGCCCTGCTCCTCACACCTGGCGAGTCCACCACTGTCCTGGGGAGCATTCAGCAGGACACAACTTCTTGGAATGTTCAGATCGAAATATGCTATGTAGAACAAACATGCCTTTGACTTGTAGAATAAGGAATCATGTTTGCTCTATTCTATGCCACGATCAACCAAGTTTGGCTACTGAACGTGGCCCAGCAGTCCACCACACAGATCCTGGGTGAGACTCAAGCAAGGATGAATCACTGGCAGTCAGCTTGTAGTTCTATTTCTAATCATTAGTAAAAAAAAAACATTCTAAAATAAATTATTATTATTTTGAAATAAGTCATTTTCTGGTTTAGATATTTCATGTATATGACAAGTATTTAGATTAGCTTAAATTCTCTTTCGGTAGTTAGTTTAAAGCACAGGAGGTTGGTGGCACCTTGATTTGAGAGGACAGGCTTGTGGTAACGGCTGGAGCAGAATCAATGGCATGGTATCAAACATAAAACACAAGGCTCTCCACTTATGAGCTGTTGTCACGTTGGTAAAAGATATCAGGAGATGCATAATAATAACTTTTATTTACCCAAATTACAGAGTGCCATGTAAAGGCACAGGGACGAAGACCAAACAAACACGTATACAAAACACAAGGTCGAGAACCAAACAAAAGAGCGAGGAGTACCTCGAATAAATACACAAGCGCCCAATGATACCACACGGGACAAGACCCGTAATCATCTGCACAATACAAGCGGCACGAAAGCCAAAACAACACAGCACAGCTACTCACACGACCAACGGATATTGGAACAATAATCAACAGCCCAATGGAAATCAAAGGGCACATTTATACAATTACAATTAGGAAAATGGGGACCAGGTGTGCGTAATGACACAGTTCCGGAGGGATCCGTGACATCCGTAAAGGGATACTTTTATGGTAGCCCTATGCATTGATGTGGCACAGTAGAGAGTTTCCAAAACATGAGCCCAATGCGATCATTACAGTATGTGGAACTACTCCCCACTGACAGCACAATCATCTCTCCATCTGCAACACACCAATTAGATAGTCAGAGATGGGTGTGTGAGCAGGCACAACATGTATATGGAATGCACACCAGCAGACATTTCACTGTGTTGTCAGTCACTTTAAAGTTAAGATAATGATAAGAAGAAGGGATCTTTGTTTACTGACAATGCAATGTTTTTTCTCTGTAGCATCAGGTCAGTTATTGAGGCAGCAGGTCTCCCCAACCTGAGTCTACCCCAGAGTTAGTCCAATAAGAGAACACAGCCGAATCCCGGGAGGACAAATCAGACATCCTAGCAGTGGCGATTTTAACATGTAAATCTTGGTGAGGCAAACAAAAAAATGCATGTTTTAGATGCATGCCAGCAAACCCACTACACAAAACACAACACTACACAATACATGAATTGCACTGTTACTGTGACAAATGGTGCCCACACACTGTTAGGGCCCACATAAAGCTGTCCCAACAGCAGTCCCAACACCTTACCACTGCTACACCCGGCAGTGGAGCCTTGTATGGCAACTAAACAGTTCATTCAGCCTCATTTACTGCCTTTCAAAAACAAACATAGCTGATATGGCTGACTTGTTTAACAAATGTGGTTTCTACTGACAATTGAGATGTACAAATTATGGCATAAGGGGACAACAAGCGGATAAGAGGCAATCTGTAATTTAGATTAAAACATTTTTCGAGCTAGGACGGACGTAGTCAATATTACTAACGTATTTGTTTAGCACTTTTGAAATGTACAGCGACAGAATTCAGAACATGGGCCGTTAAAGTATTCTCCCTGTACACCAAGTCAGAACTGCAGAACTGTATGATAAATAAATGGGGCATATAAGCAGACAATGAATGCTCTTACAATATTCAAAGATTACATTTTTAAAACATGCTATAGGCTACATGTACACCACCAAGTCAGAACAGTAGGCTAAGTTATAAGGGGAAAAGGGACCAAATGATTAGAGTGAGGCACATAGGCTATTAACAGCTTACTACACAACATCAATCAATCAATCAATCAAATGTATTTATAAAGTCCTTTTTACATCAGCCGAGTGCTGTACAGCAACCCAGCCTAAAACCTCAAACAGCAAGCAATGCAGATGTAGAAGCACGGTGGCTAGGAAAAACTCTCTAGAAAGGCCAGAACCTAGGAAGAAACCTAGGGAGGAACCAGGCTCTGAGGGGTGGCCAGTCCTCTTTTAGCTGTGCCAGAAGGAGATTATAACAAAACATGGCCAAGATGTTCAAACGTTCATAGATGACCTGCAGGGTCAGATAATAATAATCACAGTGGTTGTAGAGGGTGCAACAGGTCAGCACCTCAGGAGGAAATGTCAGTTGGTTTTTCATAGCCGATCATTCAGAGTATCTCTACCGCTCCTGCTGTCTCTAGAGAGTTGAAAACAGCAGGTCTGGGACAGGTAGCACATCCGGTGAACAGGTCAGGGTTCCATAGCTGCAGGCAGAACAGTTGAAACTGGAGCTGCAGCATGACCAGGTGGGCTGGGGACAGCAAGGAGTCATCAGGCCACGTAGTCCTGAGGCATGGTCCTATGGCTCAGGTCCTCCGAGAGCAGAGAGAGAGCAAGAGAAAGAGAAATAGAAAGAGAGAGAAAGATAATTAGAGGGAGCATACTTAAATTCACACAGGACACTGGATAAGACATGAGAAATAGTCCAGATATAACAGACTGACCCTAGCCCCCCGACACAAACTATTGCAGCATAAATACTGGAGGCTGAGACAAGAGGGGTCGGGAGACACTGTGGCCCCGTCTGACGATGACCCCAGCAGGGCCAAACAGGCAGGATATAACCCCACCCACTTTGCCAAGGTACATCCCCCATACCGCTGGAGAGATATCTTCAACCACCAACCTACTACCCTGAGACAAGGCCGAGTATAGCCCACGAAGACCTCCCCCACACCACGAACCCGAAGGGGACGCCAACCCAGACAAGAATTTCACGTCAGTGACTCAACCCACTCAAGTGACACACCCTTCCTAGGGACGGCATGGAAGAGCACCAGTAAGCCAGTGACTCAGCCCCCATAATAGGGTTAGCAGCAGAGAATCCCAGTGGAGAGAGGGGAACCGGTCAGGCAGAGACAGCAAGGGTGGTTCGTCACTCCAGTACCTTTCCGTTCACCTTCACACCCCTGGTCCAGACTACACTCAATCATAGGACCCACTGAAGAGATGAGTCTTCAATAAAGACTTAAAGGTCGAGACCGAGTCTGCATCTCTCACATGGATAGACTCCATTCCATAAAAATGGAGCTCTACAGGAGAAAGCCCTGCATGCAGCTGTTTGATTAGAAATTCTAGGGACAGTAAGGAGGCCTGCATCCTTACCGTAGCGTACGTGTCGGTATGTATGGCAGGACCAAATTGGAAAGATAGGTAGGAGCAGGCCCATGTAATGCTTTGTAGGTTAGCAGTAAAACCTTGAAATCAGCCTTAGCCTTCACATGAAGCCAGTGTAGAAATGCTAGCACTGGAGTAATATGATCACATTTGTTGGTTCTAGTCAAGATTCTAGCAGCCTTGTTTAGCACAAACGGAAGTTTATTTAGTGCTTTATCCGGATAGCCGGAAAGTAGAGCATTGCAGTAGTCTAATATAGAAGTGTCAAAAGCATGGATACATTTTTCTGCATCATTTTTTGACAGAAAGTCAAAAAATATGTAAAAACTGAAATATTATTGATATGTTCGTCAAAAGAGAGATCAGGGTCCAGAGTAACGACGAGGTCCTTCACGGTTTTAATTTGAGACGACTGTACAACCAGATTAATTGTCAGATCCAACAGAAGATCTTTTTGTTTCTTGGGACCTAGAACTAGCATCTCTGTTTTGTCCGAGTTTAAAAGTAAAACATTTTCCGCCATCCACTTCCTTATGTCTGAAAGACAGGCTGTGTCTAGTCCGCATAGCAGTGAAAGTTAACATTATGTTTCCGAATGACATCACCAAGAGGTAAAATATATAGTGAAAACAATAGTGGTCCTAAAACGGAACCTTGAAGAACACCGAAATTTACAGTTGATTTGTCTGAGGACAAACCATCCACAGAGACAAACTGATATCTTTCCGGCAGATAAGCTCTAAACCAGGCCTGAACTTGTCCATGTAGACCAATTTGGGTTTCCAATCTCCAAAATAATTTGGTGATCGATGGTATCAAATGCAGCACTAAGGACTAGGAGCACGAGGACAGATGCAGAGCCTTGGTCTGACTCCATGAAAAGGTCATTTACCACCTTCACGATTGCGGTCTCAGTACTATGACAGGGTCTAAAACCAGACTGAAGCGTTTCATATACATTGTTTGTCTTCAGGAAGGCAGTGAGTTGCTGCGAGACAGCTTTTTCAAAAATGTTTGAGAGGAATGGGAGTTTTGATATTGGCCGTTAGTTTTTAATATTTTCTGGGTCAAGGTTGGCTTTTTCAAGAGAGGCTTTATTACTGCTACTTTTAGTGAGTTTGGTACACATTCGTGGATGGGAAGCCGTTTATTATATTCAACATAGGGGTGCCAAGTACAGGAAGCAGATCTTTCAGTAGTTTAGTTGGAATAGGGTCCGGTATACATCTTTAAGGTTTAGAGGCCATGACTATTTTCATCAATGTGTCAAGAGATATAGTATTACAAAACTTGAGTGTCTCTCTTGATCCTAGGTCCTGGCAGTGTTGTGCAGACTCAGGACAACTGAGCTTTGGAGAAATACGCAGATTTAAAGAGGAGTCCGTAATTTGCTTTCTAATGATCATGATTTTTTCGTCAAATAAGTTCATGAATTTATCACTGCTGAAGTGAAAGCCATCCTCTCTTGGGGAATACTGCTTTTGAGTTAGCTTTGCGACAGTATCAAAAATACAATTTGGATTGTTCTTATTCTCTTCTATTAAGTTGGAAAAAATAGGATGATCGAGCAGCAGTGAGGGCTCTTCGATACTGCACGGTACTGTCTTTCCAAGCTAGTCGGGAAGACTTCCAGTTTGGTGTAGCGCCATTTCCGTTCCAACTTTCTTAGCTACTGTATACATATCTCCATGGCATATAACATCGTTTATGCAGCAGCATGCAATACATTTTTGGACTCACCTTGTTATGCTGTGCTCACTTGAACAGGAATGTGGCGCGGCGGCCCTTTGTGGGCAAATTTTGTCATCAAAGTCTGGCATTCTCTGGATTTATGTTGCTTTCAAGGCAACTGGGAACTTAGAAAAAAAACAATGTTGAATCATGATGACGTCAGTGATCTTCAGGTCAGAGCTCTAAATAGAGGCCAGAGTTCCCGACTTGCAATTCCGAGTTGGATGACTGTTCAAAACGTATTTTCCCAGTCAGAGCTCGTTTTTGTCCCAGAGTTCCCAGTTGTCTTGAAATCAAATTTCCCAGTTCTGAGTTTCCAGTTGTTTTGAGCGCGGAAAAAGTCATGCTGGATTGACACCATGGCCACTCACCCACTCCACCAAAAAGCAGACTAGTGATTGCTTTGCAATGCTTGCAGTTAGCCACTGATTCCTTCCAAACCACTCATTGTTGAATTTGCGATATCCAACTTAATTTTTATGTTCAATGGCCGATGAGCACCGATACATTTTATCTATAATTTCTCTTCGTTATTTCTCTTCATATGATAAGGATTCAAATGGATTTGCCAGCAGATTGTTGACTTGATTCATGATGATGACTGCTAGCTTGCTAGCTACGATTTTGAAAGTATGATGTTGACATGATCAGTCTAATCAAAGCTGCTCTAGATATAACGTGATTTGACATCATTTTATCTGTTGCCAATGACCTTGAGCCTTCTTGGATGGGCATTCTAATGTAACTCTATTGCAGCACCAAAGGGGCTAGAATTTTCTAGCTGGCTGACCCACCACCACAGAAAGCACTGAGCTAGGCTCAAACACCTGCATTTTGCAGCTGCCTTACTTAAGAAAGCAAAAAAGACACTACGTTTGCATGCAGCTTTATTAACTCAATTAAAAACATGTTTTCAAACTAATATGTGAAGGTGGGTCTCAAAACAGCCCTGAATGACTGGTCACCACTGGATCCTAGAAATGCCTGCTGTATGGAGCGTCCAATCAGTGCATTCAAATAGAGATGACTGTCAGTCCGAAAGAGGAATAACCCCCCACATTCCTCCAACCACCAGTCATGGTACTGCCACTTAATATCCTCTTTTACTATGCATGATAATGATCATTAAACAAAACTATTCCTTAATGAAGGGGTATTGTGTAATCAGATGTGTCAGATGTATCGTACTCCATGTTAAATTTGTTTGGCGCTGTTAAATCCCAGCCTCAGGCATTGTCCGGTGTGGAGCAGAGTTGAGGTAATGTTTGGCGTGACTCCTCACAACATTTGACTGATATCTCCACCGCCAGAAGTTTCAGTGGAGCACATTGTGCCGAACCGCATCATGAAAGAGCCTCCTGCCTCTCGTCAACAGCCACTTCACTAACCCCAACATCCCTCGACTCACTTCACTATCCCCAACATCCCTAGACCCATTTCACTATCCCCAACATCCCTAGACCCACTTCACTATCCCCGACATTCCTAGACCCACTTCACTATCCCCGACATCCCTAGACCCACTTCACTATCCCCGACATCCCTAGACCCACTTCACTATCCCCGACATCCCTAGACCCACTTCACTATCCCCGACATCCCTAGACCCACTTCACTATCCCCGACATCCCTAGAACCACTTCACTATCCCCGACATCCCTAGACCCACTTCACTATCCCCGACATCCCTAGAACCACTTCACTATCCCCGACATCCCTAGACCCACTTCACTATCCCCGACACCCCTAGACCCACTTCACTATCCCTGACATCCCTAGACCCACTTCACTATCCCCGACATCCCTAGACCCACTTCACTATCCCCGACATCCCTAGAACCACTTCACTATCCCCGACATCCCTAGACCCACTTCACTATCCCCGACATTCCTAGACCCACTTCACTATCCCCGACACCCCTAGACCCACTTCACTATCCCTGACATCCCTAGACCCATTTCACTATCCCCGACATCCCTAGACCCACTTCACTATCCCCGACATCCCTAGACCCACTTCACTATCCCCGACATCCCTAGACCCACTTCACTATCCCCGACATCCCTAGACCCACTTCACTATCCCCGACATCCCTAGAACCACTTCACTATCCCTGACATCCCTAGACCCACTTCACTATCCCCGACATCCCTAGACCCACTTCACTATCCCTGACATCCCTAGACCCACTTCACTATCCCCGACATCCCTCGACTCACTTCACTATCCCCAGCATCCCTAGACCCATTTCACTATCTCCGACATCCCTAGACCCACTTCACTATCCCCGACATCCCTAGACCCACTTCACTATCCCCGACATCCCTAGACCCATTTCACTATCCCCGACATCCCTAGACCCACTTCACTATCCCCGACATCCCTAGACCCATTTCACTATCCCCGACATCCCTAGACCCACTTCACTATCCCCGACATCCCTAGACCCACTTCACTATTACCGACATCCCTAGACCCACTTCACTCTCCCCGACATCCCTAGACCCACTTCACTATCCCCGACATCCCTAGACCCACTTCACTATCCCCGACATCCCTAGACCCACTTCACTCTCCCCGACATCCCTAGACCCACTTCACTATCCCCGACATCCCTAGACCCACTTCACTATCCCCGACACCCCTAGACCCACTTCACTATCCCCGACATCCCTAGACCCACTTCACTATCCCCGACATCCCTAGACCCACTTCACTATCCCCGACATCCCTGGATCCACTTCACTATCCCCGACATCCCTAGATCCACCATGAATATACACTCCTCTCCATATTGTATGGCTGCAACCTGGTCTCAGAGCATTTCATATTATTCTGTACGTAAATCCATCACACTCCATTTAGTATGATATGTTAGATTTCCTATGGTATGTATTAATTTGTGGATGTTCCTCACCCATTTGTTTCACATTTTACGAATCTGCAAAATGTACTGTATGTTATGAATTTGCAAAATGTATGATACGTTACGAATTCTAACTAGGTGGTTAGGTGGCTAATGTTAGCTAGGCTAGGGGTTAGGGTTAAGTTTAGGAGTTAGGTTAAACGGTTAAGGTTAGGGTTTGGGGAAGGGTTAGCTAAAAGGGTTAGGGTTAGGGGAAGGGTTAGCTAACATGCTAAGTAGTTGCAAAGTAGCTAAAAAGTAGTAAGTGGTTGAAAAGTTGCTAATTAGCTAAAATGCTAACATTGTTCATAATGAGATGCAAACTCACAACCTTTGGGTTCCTAAACATTTGTGTTATACCACCCATCCAGCCTACTTTTGTTTTGCCTTAAGTAACCATTGGCCTTATGTAACCATACCAACCGTAACAAATACTAATTTGAGTGTGCCATATTTATGTTTACTATGTTACATCTAGTCTATGAGACCAGGCTGGTAAATGTGGCTCTATAATTGGATTTGAGATCAATGTTTCATATGATGAGACAGTACAGAATTTCACCTTTAATTTTAGTGTATTTTCATACATATCTGTTTCACTGTTTAGAAATGAAAGCACTTTATGTAGCTAGACCCCACTTTGGAAAGGTTTCATAAGTATTGGACAAATTCACTTATAGTGTATTAAAGGAGTCAGAAGTTTATAATTTGTATAGTATACCTGGCACCCAACTTGTTGGATGCAGTTTGTTTTGGTTGTGTTTTGGGTTATGTTTTGCCCAATAGGAACTGAATGGTGAATGATGACTGAAGTGAGTCGATAAGATGTTTCTGAGCGGTTAGCATATGAGGTTAGCATCGTATGATCTTTGTGCCTCTGTATCTTTCTGACTCATCATTATTCAAATTCATGATCCATAACCATGGTAGCATCCACATTAATGTGTTCAGAAGATCTTATATTCTTGATTACAATAAAAGTTACTCCAAAAAGACACATACATAAATACATAAAGTGCTTTAATTTCTAAATGGTAAAACAGATATGTATGAAAATATCCTCAAATAAAAGGTGACATTCTGTACTGTCCAAATACATTGGGTAGAGTGGGGTAGAAGGCCCGCATCCCCGATTGGCCTCTTCACTGTTGATGTTGAGACTGGTGTTTTACAGGTACTATTTAATGAAGCTGTCAGTTGAGAACTTGTGAGGCATCTGTTTCTCAATCTAGACACTCTAATGTACTTGTCCTCTTGCTCAGTTGTGCACCGGGGCCTCCCACTCCTCTTTCTATTCTGGTTAGAGCTAGTTTGCGCTATTCTGTGAATGGAGTAGTGCACAGCGCAATTTCTCGCATTTCTCGCATGGAATAGCCTTCATTTCTCAGAACAAGAATAGACTGACGAGTTTCAGAAGAAAGTTCTTTGTTTCTGGCCATTTTGATCCTGTAATTGAACCCACAAATGCTAATGCCACAGATACTCAACTAGTCTAAAGAAGGACAGTTTTATTGTTTCTTTAATCAGTACAACAGTTTTCAGCTGTGCTAGCATAATTGCAAAAGGGTTTTCTAATGATCAATTAGATGTGCTTTTCTTTCAAAAACAAGGACATTTCTAAGTGACCCCAAACTTCTGAATGGTAGTGTGTATATATATATACTTTTCTTCTTCTCAAATAACTCGGGGGCCCGCGGGCCACCAGTTGGGGAACCCTGACCTATATTATTGGATTCATTTGTCACAGGGAAGATTGGGGTCGTCACTAGTTACCACAGCCACAAAGTCTTCATCATGGCTAAACCCCACCTATTATACAATTTGACTTTGTGGCTGTAGTAACTAGTGACAACCTTCAGATGGGTAACGGTCACCGCAAGAAAGTACTAGGGGTGGGTGTGACGTCATAGCCCCAGAGCCGCCGACCATGTTTCGGGAAGTTTGACTGGGTTGAAAAAATTTACGAAACGAAAACTGTTGAACGATGGGGATTATCAGAGAACTCCGAAACAATCTGGCTCTCTCCGGACTTGTAGACGATGAGAAATTTCAGCGGAACGTAAAATATGATTGAAATATATAATTGATCTGAACTCCTACAAAGGCAACCGACTTTCGCGCGTTCATATATTTTCGCGGCTATTCATTTTTTCGTCGAATAGAATAATTGAGAAATAGACTGATATAACGGTATCACTGCCAAGTTTTTCCACATGAAGGCCCATTCTTTCCCTTCTATCGTTAAGTCGCATCAGACGAGCTGCCTCGCATGAGACACCTCGGGGAGAGGGTTCTGCTCTACTCTGCCAGCTCGGGGAATCAGGATGACAAAACCCAAAGTTGGACGAATTTTCCTGGCGACATGCGTTGGGTCACTTTTCATGGTCATATTGTACTTTCAGAACATCACAAGGCCAGGTAAGTGTGGACTGTCGACCATCATCTTACATCCGCCATGGGATGGTGTCCCTATGCACCTGTAGAGGGACGTTTTGGGGTATTAGGTATAACACGTTGTTAGCTGTTGTTCATTAGCCTAGTTGTCTAGATCACAAACATCATGTCTAACTGAAACGAGCTGTAGGTTTGTGCCACGATGCTACCAAAGAAGACCCCGAAGTGATGCAAATCTCTACCCTGCCTGTTGCACAGTGTCCCCCTCTGAATAATGGTGTGGTTTCTAAATTAGCATGTGTGTTGAGCTGGGACACAATGAAAGGAGTAAATGGCAGGGCATGAATAAGACCACTGTGAGTGTGAACCGTGGAATGTTGTGATAGCCCCCTCTGAGAGACCCTGCTGCATTCCTGTTCCTTTTGGACCAGTCTCAGCTCTCATGTTCTCCACTGGGCAGAGACAGAGGAACAGGAAGCATTTACCCATAGTGGAGTGATACCGAGGGACATTAAAAATAGGAGAGAAGTGAAAAGAGTGGTCAACCTAACCTGACCTCCTTCCTGGGTTATGTCTTACGTTTTAATAGAGAGATAATTCAAAATTAACTATACATTTGTATGTCACAGTGTGTATGCTGTTGTTTTACCATAGAAATGGGAAAGCAACGATGTAATAAGTCCAGATACTTAATTTTACAGAGCCTCCAAGACTAAGTGCGACCGAGGAAGGGACACTACTATGCTATTACATTATGTCATAAGAGTCTTTCTGTTTAAACATTAAAAGTTTAAACAGAATACAATCAGAACAGAATCATCCTTCCTCTCCAACCGTCTCCTCTTAATACCTGCACTGTCTGGGCTTGTTTATCTGCTTTACGGCAGGGCTCCTACACATGTACGGTTCAATGCCAGAGGCACAGCACTGTCCGGGCTTGTCTAATTGTTAGTTATTCTGTAATGTAGATCTATTTTAGCCCTGCCAAATGTGACAGCCAATAGCAGGCCTCTCGTCAGAGAAGAGGCCCTTGTCAGGGCTTTGCTCTTTCTCTGACCACATACTGTAGACAACATATAGTCTGTGACAGTCCTTCCTTTCCTCCCAAACCCTCATGTTGTCAGAGAAGTTACACGAAGATACTCTGTGTGATATGAGTAAAACATATGAGGAAGTCGGAAGGGTTAACTTCTAAAACCAAAACATATGAGGAAGTCGGAAGGGTTAACTTCTAAAACCATACACATTTCCTTATTTGTGGCTGACTTGCATAGCCAGTATTTATTTCAACGCTGATGGCATTAACATGAAACCCATATGGACTGGATGAGGTACATCCACTGAGAACACACTAACCCTCTCGTAAAACACACACATGCCCTCGTTCAGCACACACACACACACACACACACACACACACACACACACACACACACACAGTAGAGTCCCATTGTGTTAGTAGACAGGAAGAGAAATAGAGCTTATTGTTCTGACCCCATTGTGCATTTTGCTGAACCGCCAACACCCAGGGAAGCACAGGACCCAGGGGAGCACATTAATTAGTCATTGCTTACACTAGAGTTATTATGAAAGTTGAGAATTTAACAGAAGTGTGTATTTTCCTATAGTGGGCAGATGTATTCACAATGTGACAGGTGAAAATACTGTTACATTGAGGGAACTTTTCATACGGAACCTCCTTCAGATGTATTTGGTTTGTCTATACTCCCTCCTGACGGTCTTCGGCTGAAGTCCAGACGTCATTTTAGGTGGAGTGGCATGAGCCCAGTACCACATGCTGAGCAGACTTTCTCAACTCTTTGGCATTTTGGTCTTGTTCTAAACCTTAAATACTTCACTATCAGATATCGTTTCTAATTATTTTATTCATCAAACGCTGCCACCAGACATCTGCTAAGAATGAGGGATTTAAACTTTCACTAACACACACACACACACACACACACGCACACACTGTGGCATCATGTGGGTCTTGTCAAGTAAACAAACAAGGTTGGCATACTGTACCCTGAGTGGACAAAACATTAAGAACACCTGCTCTTTCCACGACATGGACCAACATCCCTTATTGATGTCACTTGTTAAATCCACTTCAGTCAGTGTATGCACCCGAGTGGGGCAGCGGTCTAAGGCACTGCATCTCAATGCATCTTGATTCCAGGCTGTATCACAACCGGCCGTGATTGGGAGTCCCATAGGGCGGTGCACAATTGGCCCAGCGTCTTCTGGTTTTGGCCCGAGTAGGCCGTCATTGTAAATAAGAATTTGTTCTTAACTGACTTGCCAAGTTAAATAAAGGTTAAATGTAAAAAAAAAAATTAAAAATGTAGAGCAGGAGACAGGTTAAAGAAGGATTTTGAATCCTTGAGACAGTTGAGACATGGATTGTGTGTGTGTGCCATTCAGAGGGTGAATGGGCAAGACAAAAGACTTGAAGTGCCTTTGAACGGGGTATGGAGGTAGGTGGCAGGCACACCACTGGTGGAACTTAGTGTTAGGAAGGTGTTCCTAACGTTTGGTGTTTGTCCCAAACCCCATTCCCACGCGGGCACAGAGCTGAGTCAGCCATGCCCACACCTGCTGGGTTTGTGTTCTCGCTCACTGTTTTTATTCCATTTCTATCCTGCTTATTGAGTACCTGGGGGGCATGCTATACAGATATGGTCACTAACATTACAGTGAATAATGAAATGTGGATCCTGTGATCTCTTCTCCATAATGAGAGGAGATGCTAAAAGATGGTTCTTTTTTTCAAAAACAGAACTCTTCTGATTTCAAATAAAATAATATTTGTCACATGCGCCGAATACAACAGGTACCTTAATGTAAAATGCTTACTTACAAGCCCTTAACCAACAATGTAGTTCAAGAAATAGCGTTAAGAAAATATTTACTAAATAAATTAAAGTAAAAAATAAAAAGTATCACAATAAAATAACAATAAAGAGGCTATACGGGGGTACCGGTACCGAGTCAATGTGCGGGGTGACAGGGGCAAGCATTTGATTAGTTGTTCAGCAGTCTTATAGCTTGGAGGAAGAAGCTGTTAAGGAGCTTTTTGGTCCTAGACTTGGCGCTCCGGTACCACTTGCCGTGCGGTAGCAGAGAGAACAGTCTGTGACTTGGGTGACTGGAGTTTTGGGGCCTGTCCTTTGACACAGCCTAGTATATAGGTCCTGGATGGCAGGAAGCTTGGCCCCAGTGATGTACTGGTGTGTATTTATCTTTGGCCAGTGCATAGACAAGGGGTTCATTTGGAATCTTGACGTTGTTTTGTAATACTGAAACTTCCCCCTCTCTGTGCACAGTGCAATTCCTCCAAAGCGGAAGTCACAGTCATTGTCACAGATATGTAGAGCAGATGAGCTGACAGAGATGTCGAAGGGGGAAGGCTTTTTTGTTGCACTAAAATACTTAGTGAGACTGCTTTAACAAGCTGATTCATGAACTGAATTAGGATAAACTAATACATAACACGTAATTGTAATGTTTATTCATGCTGTTGGTTATTTGCTATTGCACCACCTTGTTTGTTGTGTTGAGAGTGCCTCAGCTTCAGTCTTCTTGACCCACTTTCCCAGCAGTTTACTGAGGGTGTATATGTACACCTGAGGTAGGAGTTGTAGTGGTTGTCGGCTAGAAGACCTTCCCATTTTCCTCCCCCCACCTGGTCCTCTTCTCCTTTTGTGTCCTCTCTCTCTCCCTCTCTCTCTCTGTCTCTCTCTCTATCTCTCTCTATCTCTCTCACTGTCTCTGTCACTCTGCCTCGCTGTCTCTCTCTCTCTCTCTCTCTCTCTCTCTCTCTCTCACTGTCTATGTCACTCTGTCTCTGTCACTGTCTGTCACTCTGTCTCTCTCTCTGTCACTGTCTCTCTGTCACTCTCTCTCTCTCTCTCACTGTCTCTCACTGTCTCTGTCTCTCTCTGTCTCTCTCTCTCTGTCACTGTCTCCGTCACTCTGTCTCTCTCTGTCACTGTCTCTCTGTCACTGTCTCTCTGTCTCTGTCTCTCTCTCTCTCTCTCTCTCTGTCTCTGTCTCTCTCTGTCTCTGTCTCTCTCTTTCTCTCTGTCTCTCTGTCACTCAGTGAATGCTGAGTGATCTCTCCCTTTATGTCTGCATCGTGCTCTCTCTCTCTCTCTCTCTCTCTCTCTCTCTCTCTCTCTCTCTCTCTCTCTCTCTCTCTCTCCCCTGTGAGATGTAAAGCAATCCTCGGCATTCTACTGGCACATGTGCAAATCCAATCAGTTTCCTCTCACTAGTGAGGAGGGCCCCACCACTGACATGTCTCCAGCCCTGAGGCGCTATGGCTAGGGGTGGGAGGGGAGGACTGGGATTCTTGAAAGGAACAGGATGTTCCTATAGAAAATGTAAATCTAGGGGAAAAGGGAAGGCATTTTATGGGTGATCATCATCACATCATGATGGATGCAGGAAGGTTGTCTCATGCAGGGTTACCCAAACCTTTGGGCCTCTACAGTATAATAATTCACCCAAAATGCTAGTATCCCTGCACAGATGTGTTACTCATGTGAGATCGTGCACCATACGGCAAAACAGACTGACATGAGAACTAGATGGGCTACAGCAGCACTGTATATAGAGCAGGGTAAACGCTGTTCAGAACAGCTCAACCAGTAACATATAAGTTCTATATAGAGCAGGGTAAACGCTGTTCAGAACAGCTCAACCAGTAACATATAAGTTCTATATAGAGCAGGGTAAACGCTGTTCAGAACAGCTCAACCAGTAACATATAAGTTCTATATAGAGCAGGGTAAACACTGTTCAGAACAGCTCAACCAGTAACATATAAGTTCTATATAGAGCAGGGTAAACGCTGTTCAGAACAGCTCAACCAGTAACATATAAGTTCTATATAGAGCAGGGTAAACGCTGTTCAGAACAGCTCAACCAGTAACATATAAGTTCTATATAGAGCAGGGTAAACGCTGTTCAGAACAGCTCAACCAGTAACATATCAGTTCTATATAGAGCAGGGTAAACACTGTTCAGAACAGCTCAACCAGTAACATATAAGTTCTATATAGAGCAGGGTAAACACTGTTCAGAACAGCTCAACCAGTAACATATAAGTTCTATATAGAGCAGGGTAAACGCTGTTCAGAACAGCTCAACCAGTAACATATAAGTTCTATATAGAGCAGGGTAAACACTGTTCAGAACAGCTCAACCAGTAACATATAAGTTCTATATAGAGCAGGGTAAACGCTGTTCAGAACAGCTCAACCAGTAACATATAAGTTCTATATAGAGCAGGGTAAACGCTGTTCAGAACAGCTCAACCAGTAACATATAAGTTCTATATAGAGCAGGGTAAACGCTGTTCAGAACAGCTCAACCAGTAACATATAAGTTCTATATAGAGCAGGGTAAACACTGTTCAGAACAGCTCAACCAGTAACATATAAGTTCTATATAGAGCAGGGTAAACGCTGTTCAGAACAGCTCAACCAGTAACATATAAGTTCTATATAGAGCAGGGTAAACGCTGTTCAGAACAGCTCAACCAGTAACATATAAGTTCTATATAGAGCAGGGTAAACGCTGTTCAGAACAGCTCAACCAGTAACATATAAGTTCTATATAGAGCAGGGTAAACACTGTTCAGAACAGCTCAACCAGTAACATATAAGTTCTATATAGAGCAGGGTAAACGCTGTTCAGAACAGCTCAACCAGTAACATATAAGTTCTATATAGAGCAGGGTAAACGCTGTTCAGAACAGCTCAACCAGTAACATATAAGTTCTATATAGAGCAGGGTAAACACTGTTCAGAACAGCTCAACCAGTAACATATAAGTTCTATATAGAGCAGGGTAAACGCTGTTCAGAACAGCTCAACCAGTAACATATAAGTTCTATATAGAGCAGGGTAAACGCTGTTCAGAACAGCTCAACCAGTAACATATAAGTTCTATATAGAGCAGGGTAAACGCTGTTCAGAACAGCTCAACCAGTAACATATCAGTTCTATATAGAGCAGGGTAAACACTGTTCAGAACAGCTCAACCAGTAACATATAAGTTCTATATAGAGCAGGGTAAACACTGTTCAGAACAGCTCAACCAGTAACATATAAGTTCTATATAGAGCAGGGTAAACGCTGTTCAGAACAGCTCAACCAGTAACATATAAGTTCTATATAGAGCAGGGTAAACACTGTTCAGAACAGCTCAACCAGTAACATATAAGTTCTATATAGAGCAGGGTAAACGCTGTTCAGAACAGCTCAACCAGTAACATATAAGTTCTATATAGAGCAGGGTAAACGCTGTTCAGAACAGCTCAACCAGTAACATATAAGTTCTATATAGAGCAGGGTAAACGCTGTTCAGAACAGCTCAACCAGTAACATATAAGTTCTATATAGAGCAGGGTAAACACTGTTCAGAACAGCTCAACCAGTAACATATAAGTTCTATATAGAGCAGGGTAAACGCTGTTCAGAACAGCTCAACCAGTAACATATAAGTTCTATATAGAGCAGGGTAAACGCTGTTCAGAACAGCTCAACCAGTAACATATAAGTTCTATATAGAGCAGGGTAAACGCTGTTCAGAACAGCTCAACCAGTAACATATAAGTTCTATATAGAGCAGGGTAAACGCTGTTCAGAACAGCTCAACCAGTAACATATAAGTTCTATATAGAGCAGGGTAAACACTGTTCAGAACAGCTCAACCAGTAACATATAAGTTCTATATAGAGCAGGGTAAACACTGTTCAGAACAGCTCAACCAGTAACATATAAGTTCTATATAGAGCAGGGTAAACACTGTTCAGAACAGCTCAACCAGTAACATATAAGTTCTATATAGAGCAGGGTAAACACTGTTCAGAACAGCTCAACCAGTAACATATAAGTTCTATATAGAGCAGGGTAAACGCTGTTCAGAACAGCTCAACCAGTAACATATAAGTTCTATATAGAGCAGGGTAAACACTGTTCAGAACAGCTCAACCAGTAACATATAAGTTCTATATAGAGCAGGGTAAACGCTGTTCAGAACAGCTCAACCAGTAACATATAAGTTATATATAGAGCAGGGTAAACACTGTTCAGAACAGCTCAACCAGTAACATATAAGTTCTATATAGAGCAGGGTAAACGCTGTTCAGAACAGCTCAACCAGTAACATATAAGTTCTATATAGAGCAGGGTAAACGCTGTTCAGAACAGCTCAACCAGTAACATATAAGTTCTATATAGAGCAGGGTAAACGCTGTTCAGAACAGCTCAACCAGTAACATATAAGTTCTATATAGAGCAGGGTAAACGCTGTTCAGAACAGCTCAACCAGTAACATATAAGTTCTATATAGAGCAGGGTAAACGCTGTTCAGAACAGCTCAACCAGTAACATATAAGTTCTATATAGAGCAGGGTAAACGCTGTTCAGAACAGCTCAACCAGTAACATATAAGTTCTATATAGAGCAGGGTAAACGCTGTTCAGAACAGCTCAACCAGTAACATATAAGTTCTATATAGAGCAGGGTAAACACTGTTCAGAACAGCTCAACCAGTAACATATAAGTTCTATATAGAGCAGGGTAAACACTGTTCAGAACAGCTCAACCAGTAACATATAAGTTCTATATAGAGCAGGGTAAACGCTGTTCAGAACAGCTCAACCAGTAACATATAAGTTCTATATAGAGCAGGGTAAACACTGTTCAGAACAGCTCAACCAGTAACATATAAGTTCTATATAGAGCAGGGTAAACACTGTCCAGAACAGCTCAACCAGTAACATATAAGTTCTATATAGAGCAGGGTAAACACTGTTCAGAACAGCTCAACCAGTAACATATAAGTTCTATATAGAGCAGGGTAAACACTGTTCAGAACAGCTCAACCAGTAACATATAAGTTCTATATAGAGCAGGGTAAACACTGTTCAGAACAGCTCAACCAGTAACATATAAGTTCTATATAGAGCAGGGTAAACGCTGTTCAGAACAGCTCAACCAGTAACATATAAGTTCTATATAGAGCAGGGTAAACACTGTTCAGAACAGCTCAACCAGTAACATATAAGTTCTATATAGAGCAGGGTAAACGCTGTTCAGAACAGCTCAACCAGTAACATATCAGTTCTATATAGAGCAGGGTAAACACTGTTCAGAACAGCTCAACCAGTAACATATAAGTTCTATATAGAGCAGGGTAAACACTGTTCAGAACAGCTCAACCAGTAACATATAAGTTCTATATAGAGCAGGGTAAACGCTGTTCAGAACAGCTCAACCAGTAACATATAAGTTCTATATAGAGCAGGGTAAACACTGTTCAGAACAGCTCAACCAGTAACATATAAGTTCTATATAGAGCAGGGTAAACGCTGTTCAGAACAGCTCAACCAGTAACATATAAGTTCTATATAGAGCAGGGTAAACGCTGTTCAGAACAGCTCAACCAGTAACATATAAGTTCTATATAGAGCAGGGTAAACGCTGTTCAGAACAGCTCAACCAGTAACATATAAGTTCTATATAGAGCAGGGTAAACACTGTTCAGAACAGCTCAACCAGTAACATATAAGTTCTATATAGAGCAGGATAAACACTGTTCAGAACAGCTCAACCAGTAACATATAAGTTCTATATAGAGCAGGGTAAACGCTGTTCAGAACAGCTCAACCAGTAACATATAAGTTCTATATAGAGCAGGGTAAACACTGTTCAGAACAGCTCAACCTGTAACATATAAGTTCTATATAGAGCAGGGTAAACGCTGTTCAGAACAGCTCAACCAGTAACATATAAGTTCTATATAGAGCAGGGTAAACGCTGTTCAGAACAGCTCAACCAGTAACATATAAGTTCTATATAGAGCAGGATAAACACTGTTCAGAACAGCTCAACCAGTAACATATAAGTTCTATATAGAGCAGGGTAAACGCTGTTCAGAACAGCTCAACCAGTAACATATAAGTTCTATATAGAGCAGGGTAAACACTGTTCAGAACAGCTCAACCAGTAACATATAAGTTCTATATAGAGCAGGGTAAACGCTGTTCAGAACAGCTCAACCAGTAACATATAAGTTCTATATAGAGCAGGGTAAACACTGTTCAGAACAGCTCAACCAGTAACATATAAGTTCTATATAGAGCAGGGTAAACACTGTTCAGAACAGCTCAACCAGTAACATATAATTTCTATATAGAGCAGGGTAAACGCTGTTCAGAACAGCTCAACCAGTAACATATAAGTTCTATATAGAGCAGGGTAAACACTGTTCAGAACAGCTCAACCAGTAACATATAAGTTCTATATAGAGCAGGGTAAACGCTGTTCAGAACAGCTCAACCAGTAACATATAAGTTCTATATAGAGCAGGGTAAACACTGTTCAGAACAGCTCAACCAGTAACATATAAGTTCTATATAGAGCAGGGTAAACACTGTTCAGAACAGCTCAACCAGTAACATATAAGTTCTATATAGAGCAGGGTAAACACTGTTCAGAACAGCTCAACCAGTAACATATAAGTTCTATATAGAGCAGGGTAAACACTGTTCAGAACAGCTCAACCAGTAACATATAAGTTCTATATAGAGCAGGGTAAACGCTGTTCAGAACAGCTCAACCAGTAACATATAAGTTCTATATAGAGCAGGGTAAACGCTGTTCAGAACAGCTCAACCAGTAACATATAAGTTCTATATAGAGCAGGGTAAACACTGTTCAGAACAGCTCAACCAGTAACATATAAGTTCTATATAGAGCAGGGTAAACACTGTTCAGAACAGCTCAACCAGTAACATATAAGTTCTATATAGAGCAGGGTAAACGCTGTTCAGAACAGCTCAACCAGTAACATATAAGTTCTATATAGAGCAGGGTAAACGCTGTTCAGAACAGCTCAACCAGTAACATATAAGTTCTATATAGAGCAGGGTAAACGCTGTTCAGAACAGCTCAACCAGTAACATATAAGTTCTATATAGAGCAGGGTAAACGCTGTTCAGAACAGCTCAACCAGTAACATATAAGTTCTATATAGAGCAGGGTAAACGCTGTTCAGAACAGCTCAACCAGTAACATATAAGTTCTATATAGAGCAGGGTAAACACTGTTCAGAACAGCTCAACCAGTAACATATAAGTTCTATATAGAGCAGGGTAAACACTGTTCAGAACAGCTCAACCAGTAACATATAAGTTCTATATAGAGCAGGGTAAACGCTGTTCAGAACAGCTCAACCAGTAACATATAAGTTCTATATAGAGCAGGGTAAACACTGTTCAGAACAGCTCAACCAGTAACATATAAGTTCTATATAGAGCAGGGTAAACGCTGTTCAGAACAGCTCAACCAGTAACATATAAGTTCTATATAGAGCAGGGTAAACGCTGTTCAGAACAGCTCAACCAGTAACATATCAGTTCTATATAGAGCAGGGTAAACACTGTTCAGAACAGCTCAACCAGTAACATATAAGTTCTATATAGAGCAGGGTAATCACTGTTCAGAACAGCTCAACCAGTAACATATAAGTTCTATATAGAGCAGGGTAAACGCTGTTCAGAACAGCTCAACCAGTAACATATAAGTTCTATATAGAGCAGGGTAAACACTGTTCAGAACAGCTCAACCAGTAACATATAAGTTCTATATAGAGCAGGGTAAACACTGTTCAGAACAGCTCAACCAGTAACATATAAGTTCTATATAGAGCAGGGTAAACGCTGTTCAGAACAGCTCAACCAGTAACATATAAGTTCTATATAGAGCAGGGTAAACACTGTTCAGAACAGCTCAACCAGTAACATATAAGTTCTATATAGAGCAGGGTAAACGCTGTTCAGAACAGCTCAACCAGTAACATATACGTTCTATATAGAGCAGGGTAAACGCTGTTCAGAACAGCTCAACCAGTAACATATAAGTTCTATATAGAGCAGGGTAAACGCTGTTCAGAACAGCTCAACCAGTAACATATAAGTTCTATATAGAGCAGGGTAAACGCTGTTCAGAACAGCTCAACCAGTAACATATACGTTCTATATAGAGCAGGGTAAACACTGTTCAGAACAGCTCAACCAGTAACATATAAGTTGTTGAAATCCAAAGGAATCCACAGTGAGCCAACGTTCCATGAACACCGAGCACCGTCACGGAACACTACAGAAAACAGCCAATACTGCCCTTTTTTAGGTGATTCATCTGTTTCCCTTCTTCTCCCTCTCTGCCCTTGTTTCTGTAGCCGTGGAGCAGTTTGGGGGGAAGGGCATCGGCCCGGGGAAGACGAGGAGAAGTCCACTACAGACCCTCTACAACGAAGACCAGGTGACTGGAATTAAAATGGCCCCATTCGATCATGTCTTGAGTGTGAGAACACTCGCGGTTATGTACTATTAGTATATAACCGCGATTAGTTAGTTAGTGTTTCCAGATGTGTCACACACAGGAAATGTCATTTGACAGAGTATTGATCTTTGAGAGCCACTTTGACTAATTTAATCTGCTCTACACATGGTTGATTTCTCAAACAATATTGTTTTTGGGTCGCCTTTGGTCTCTCAACTGAATGACTGCTGCTTTACATGAAATGTTACATCACACTACATACAGTGCCTTGCGAAAGTATATGGCCCCCTTGAACTTTGCGACCTTTTGCCACATTTCAGGCTTCAAACATAAAGATATAAAACTCTCTTTTTTTGTGAAGAATCAACAACAAGTGGGACACAATCATGAAGTGGAACGACATTTATTGGATATTTAAGTTTGAAATATCCAATAAATGTCGTTCCACTTCATGATTGAGTCCCACTTGTTGTTGATTCTTCACAAAAAAATACAGTTTTATATCTTTATGTTTGAAGCATGAAATGTGGCAAAAGGTCGCAAAGTTCAAGGGGGCCGAATACTTTCGCAAGGCACTGTACCTTTACCTTCCTCAGAGGTCATGGCTTTAGCATCACACTACGTACCTTTACCTTCCTCAGAGGTCAGAGGTCATGGCTTTATCATCACACTAGATCCCTTTACCTTCCTCAGAGGTCATGGCTTTAGCATCACACTACATACCTTTACCTTCCTCAGAGGTCAGAGGTCATGGCTTTATCATCACACTACATACCTTTACCTTCCTCAGAGGTCATGGCTTTAGCATCACACTATGTACCTTTACCTTCCTGAGAGGTCAGAGGTCAGAGGTCATGGCTTTATCATCACACTACATACCTTTACCTTCCTCAGAGGTCAGAGGTCATGGCTTTATCATCACACTACATACCTTTACCTTCCTCAGAGGTCAGAGGTCATGGCTTTAGCATCACACTACGTACCTTTACCTTCCTCAGAGGTCAGAGGTCATGGCTTTAGCATCACACTACATACCTTTACCTTCCTCAGAGGTCAGAGGTCATGGCTTTATCATCACACTAAATCCCTTTACCTTCCTCAGAGGTCATGGCTTTAGCATCACACTAGATCCCTTTACCTTCCTCAGAGGTCAGAGGTCATGGCTTTATCATCACACTAGATCCCTTTACCTTCCTCAGAGGTCAGAGGTCATGGCTTTAGCATCACACTACATACCTTTACCTTCCTCAGAGGTCAGAGGTCATGGCTTTATCATCACACTAGATCCCTTTACCTTCCTCAGAGGTCATGGCTTTAGCATCACACTACGTACCTTTACCTTCCTCAGAGGTCATGGCTTTAGCATCACACTACATACTTTTACCTTCCTGAGAGGTCAGAGGTCATGGCTTTAGCATCACACTACATTCCTTTACCTTCCTCAGAGGTCAGAGGTCATGGCTTTAGCATCACACTACATACCTTTACCTTCCTCAGAGGTCAGAGGTCATGGCTTTAGCATCACACTACATACCTTTACCTTCCTCAGAGGTCAGAAGTCATGGCTTTAGCATCACACTACATACCTTTACCTTCCTCAGAGGTCAGAGGTCATGGCTTTAGCATCACACTACATACCTTTACCTTCCTCAGAGGTCAGAGGTCATGGCTTTAGCATCACACTACATACCTTTACCTTCCTCAGAGGTCAGAGGTCATGGCTTTAGCATCACACTACATACCTTTACCTTCCTCAGAGGTCAGAGGTCATGGCTTTAGCATCACACTACATACCTTTACCTTCCTCAGAGGTCAGAGGTCATGGCTTTAGCATCACACTACATACCTTTACCTTCCTCAGAGGTCAGAGGTCATGGCTTTAGCATCACACTACATACCTTTACCTTCCTCAGAGGTCAGAGGTCATGGCTTTAGCATCACACTACATACCTTTACCTTCCTCAGAGGTCAGAGGTCATGGCTTTAGCATCACACTACATACCTTTACCTTCCTCAGAGGTCATGGCTTAAGCAATACTTCAAAGCTGAGTTGAGCTCATTTGATTTGACTTAGAAGTTAGGACTCAGGTTCTTAGTGGTTACTATAAAAAATACTACCCCCTCTTCTGCAGAAAGACAAAGCTCTCTTTTCCAGCTCCAATATCTCAGGAATCCAGTGAATGCTGAGTGATCTCTCCCTTTGTCTGCATCGTGCTCTCTCTCTCTCTCTCTCTCTCTCTCTCTCTCTCTCTCTCTGTCTCTCTCCCTCTCTCTCTCTCCCTCTCTCTCTCTCTCCCTCCCTGTCTCTCTCCCTCTCTCTCTCCCTCTCTCCCTCTCTCCCTCTCTCTCTCTCTCTCTCTCTCTCTCTCTCTCTCTCTCTCTGTCTCTCTCTCTCTCTCTCCCTCTCTCTCTCTCCCTATCTCTCTCTCTCCCTATCTCTCTCTCTCCCTCCCTCTCTCTCTCTCTCTCTCTCTCCCTCTCTCTCTCTCCCTCTCTCCCTCTCTTTCTCTCTCCCTCTCTCTCTCTCTCTCCCTCTTTCCCTCTCTCTCCCTCTCTAACTCTCTCTCTGTCTCTGTCTCTCTGTCTCTCTCTCTCTCCCTCTCTCTCTCTCTCTCCATGTGTGTTGTCTGTGTAATCATGCTTTCTCAATGACACTGATGATAGTCGTTTGGTGCTGCTGATGTAGCTCGTCTTCTCAGTTTTGTTCTCCTCCTCTTTGACCCAGTCCTCCTGGCTCCGCCTCTCTTGATCCATTTTTTTCAGGCTCAACCAGAGCGGGTCAGAAACAAAGCACCATGTCCAATTAGAGGAAGTCAGAGGAAGGCCCTAAAAATGGTCAAAGACTCCAGCCACTCTAGTCATAGACTCTCTGCTACCGCACGGCAAGTTGTACCGGAGCCCCAAGTCTAGGTCCAAAAGGCTTCTTAACAGCTTCTACCCCCCCAAGCCACAAGACTCCTGAACAGCTAATCAAATGGCTACCCAGACTATTTGCATTGCCCCACCCCCTTCTACACTGCTGCTACTCTCTGTTATTATCTATGCATAGTCACTTTAATAACTCTACCTACGTTGTACATATTACCTCAATGACCTGGACTAACCGGTGCCCCCACACATTGACTCTGTAGCGGTACCTCTGTAAACAGGCTCTCTATTGTTATTTTACTACTGCTCTGTAATTATGTGTTACTTTTATTTCCCTTAACCAACTGCATTGCTGGTTAAGGGCTTGTAAGTAAGCATTTAACTGTAAGATCCACCTACACCTGATGTATTCGGCACATGTGGCAAATAAAATTGGACTTGATTTGATTTGAATCCCTTTATTGCTTCCTCAATGTTCAGATCAAGCCGTGTCTTCATTAGAGTGTGAAACACTGTTTTGACTCTTGCAGCCTGTCTACTGGGAAACACAGTGGTTGGCCTTGATGTCAGACCAATTCCTGTTAATCTGACTCATCTGACAAGATAGATTCAAACCCTGACTGTTGGGCACAATTGTCTTAGTCAGAGGATGTGGCTAGACATTATCACTTGGAGAGATTGAATATTTCATCACTAATAAGTGTTTAATTGTAAATGTGAGTATTGTCTCCTTCTCTCTGTCTGTAGTTGGACATGTCTGCTGCGCAGGCATCTCTGCGTGGTCGGCGGGAGCTGCTGGAGGAGGCGTGTCTCACCCACACCAGGAAGCGGCGGGTGTTGACCCCAGACGACCTCCGCCACCTCATAGTAGACGATAAGCACAGTCTGCTGTACTGCTACGTCCCCAAGGTGGCCTGCACAAACTGGAAACGGGTCCTCATGGTCATGACAGGGGACGGACGCTACCGCGAGCCCCTAGCCATCCCCGCCAATGAGGCCCACGTGGCAGGCAACCTGCGCACGCTGTCAGAGTACTCCACCGGCGAGATAAACCACCGCCTCCGCAGATACCTGAAGTTCCTCTTCGTTCGGGAGCCCTTCGAGAGGCTGGTGTCGGCCTACCGCAACAAGTTCACCCGCAGCTACAACACGGCCTTCCACAAGCGCTACGGCACCAAGATCATCCGCCGACACCGGCCCCACCCTGAGCCGGAGGCGTTGGAGCAGGGCAACGATGTCTCCTTCAAGGAGTTTGTGCAGTACCTGGTGGATCCCCGCACACAGAGAGAGGAGCCCTTCAACGAGCACTGGGAGCGGATCCACTCACTGTGCCACCCCTGCCTCATCCACTACGACGTGGTGGGGAAGTATGAGACTCTGGAGCAGGACTCCCGCTCTGTGCTGCGGCTGGCCAGCGCTGACGGGGAGGTCCACTTCCCCACCTCAGGCAAGAGCACCAGGACCAACGGGGACATGGCGGCTCAGTTCTTCCACAACATCAGTCCCTTCTACCAGAAGAAGCTGTACAACCTTTACCGCATGGACTTCCTGTTGTTCAACTACTCCAACCCAGAGTACTTGAAGTTTAGGTGAGGGCGGCTCTCTCCATGTCAACTACTCCAACCCAGGGTACTTGAAGTTTAGGTGAGGGCGGCTCTCTCCATGTCAACTACTCCAACCCAGAGTACTTGAAGTTTAGGTGAGGGCGGCTCTCTCCATGTCAACTACTCCAACCCAGAGTACTTGAAGTTTAGGTGAGGGCGGCTCTCTCCATGTCAACTACTCCAACCCAGAGTACTTGAAGTTTAGGTGAGGGCGGCTCTCTCCATGTCAACTACTCCAACCCAGAGTACTTGAAGTTTAGGTGAGGGCGGCTCTCTCCATGTCAACTACTCCAACCCAGAGTACTTGAAGTTTAGGTGAGGGCGGCTCTCTCCATGTCAACTACTCCAACCCAGAGTACTTGAAGTTTAGGTGAGGGCGGCTCTCTCCATGTCAACTACTCCAACCCAGAGTACTTGAAGTTTAGGTGAGGGCGGCTCTCTCCATGTCAACTACTCCAACCCAGAGTACTTGAAGTTTAGGTGAGGGCGGCTCTCTCCATGTCAACTACTCCAACCCAGAGTACTTGAAGTTTAGGTGAGGGCGGCTCTCTCCATGTCAACTACTCCAACCCAGAGTACTTGAAGTTTAGGTGAGGGCGGCTCTCTCCATGTCAACTACTCCAACCCAGAGTACTTGAAGTTTAGGTGAGGGCGGCTCTCTCCATGTCAACTACTCCAACCCAGAGTACTTGAAGTTTAGGTGAGGGCGGCTCTCTCCATGTCAACTGTGATTTAGTAATCAATCTGTTTTGGGTCTGGAATTTCTAATCAATCTGGGTGGGTGTGTAGTGGTGTTCAGATGTTATTGGTAAGTGCCTTACCAGTGCCTTCCCTGCATTGTTAGATGTATGACCTTTATTATCAAGGGTGACTCTGGGGGCACTGTTCATTCCTAGGACTCTTCATGTGGCCTATATAAGATAGAAGCAGGTTCTTCTTTTTGAGGGTTGTGAACCTTCCTCTTTATTTATACAATTGTAAGTATTTATTGTAATTATAGACTGAGTCATTGGACACTTGAGTGAATTGTGGGAGAACATTCCATTTATGCATTTCTCTCTGCTTGCACATACAGCGTGTTTTCTTGACTCTTGCACATCTTATGTAGCCAAAATGTTCCTCTGGGGACAAAGGGTGTTGTAGAACTTACATAAACCAACAAACAAAAGAAATCAGTCTACACATTCAAAATCATGAAAAGGCTGCCATTTACTCACAGAGTTATGAGGTTTGCAAAGACCCAATGTGAATACATTTTGAAAACTCATTTAAATGTAAATGAGTTGATAAATCTAACACGGTGGTAAGAAATAATTGCCTTGGTCTTGGTGGCCACCTGTTCGTTGATGTTATGCAAGCCACAGGTTGCTAGTAAAAATGTACTGATAAACAATGTATGCTGGGTATAGGAAGCCTGGCAGGCATGATGACTTCAGACAGGGAGTTGATGACAGAAATGCCACATGCTCTGTTTGGCAGAGTCACCTCTTTCTTTAGCTCACGGCAGACTGAGCAAACAGCACATAGCTGTGGTTTGGTCCAAGGCTGCCCTTCGTCAGAGAGTTCCTTGTTGAACTGTGGACAGCCACGTAGGGCTAACTATCTACACGGGCACTACAGGTTAAAACCAGGTAAGCCTTCTGGTAAAAGACAAATATTCTATTGAATTTACACCATGCTTACAAGTGCAATATTTGTCATGACTTGATATGAGCTGTATATGAAGACATTTAATATCACATGTTTATGCCTGTTGATGTTGTGCCTCAACAGTTTGCCCATAAAAATGGTCTATTTACCGTTTACTGCTACAACAACATTAATTTGCATCAATTGATGCTATAGGCCAGGGTTACCCAACTGGTGGCCTGTGAGCTGAATTTGGCCCGAGGGTGATTTTTATTTGGCTCCCCAAGTTTGAGCAAAAAATAATAATAGTTTAAACAACAACAAAAAAATGAAATAATTTGCAGGACACAAAGAAAGTGTAAAAACACGAGCAAATTAGCTCTAAGTGATTTTAATTGAGGAAATCTGTTTTCCTACGCCTAGTGGAGAGATATATGTGATCGTATGAAAATGAAAGCATGGTTTGAAATGATTTTGTTTTAGTCAAATAATATATATGTTTGGGCTTCTTCCAGTCTACAAATGATTTCTAATTATGTTCCGCCCCCCCTGACCATCCGCTCAAAAATAGATCAGCCAATGGCTGAATCTAGTGGACGATCCCTGCCTATAGGCCACGTGTTGAGGTAGCGGTGGTGTGGAGGACATGTTCTTTGTGTTGGAAACAACCAAATACTTTACAACTTTCAAATTGTTGCCTTGAAATAGAAGTAGACTCTCGTCTGAATGAATTTGCTCCTAATGTTAACGAGCCATAATCAAGTTGTGTACAGCCTGTTTCAGACAAACACCCATAGACTGTGAATAATGTCCGGAGAGAACACAGGTGTTTACCAATAGAGTTGTCTCGGTTCATGAACTCCTCTCAGCTGGGAAGTGGCTGCTCTAGAACATCCACATACAACATTTCACCGTTGTGGACAAGTCGTCTGGAAAACCTGGTATTTAGCCTACAGAGAAGTGTGTATTTATTCTACCAGTACTACAGTCTGGTTAATTTTCTCTTACTTTTGTCTGATATGAGAGTACCCTTATGTTTATTTTGCAAATTGTATTTTATAGTAATAATATCCACCATTTAATATACATGATATTTTTTACACTAATTTCTCAACAACCAAGCACCCAGTAGACAGTGATGTCATCGTGTATTGTCATTACCGGTTATACTTCAAAACCGTCATAGAAGTTTCCTTTTTTTCATGTTTCCTTCCTGATTTGCCTAGTAAAATAAAGGTTAAATAAAGGTTAAATTAAAAAAAATCCATTATGAATGACTGTTGTTCTGTGACAGAAATCTATTTTGCGGCTATAAAACTATTGTGAAGAAATTGGAAGTTTTCTCCACTCCACAAAGCCCAATCTGCAGTGAGAACATTGAACACCCACTTTAAAATGCCCTCTATGTGCTCATCGTGTGATACCAACTTACTGGGAAATCATACCAATAAATGAGCTGGTACAGACCAGTGGTCAGATGTAAACCAATGGTACTGACTGAGTGGTGGACAAGGAGAGCTGAGAGAGAAAGATGACAGTTGATGTTGTCACATACCTGTTTAGCATTTGTTATTACAATAGGACTGACCAGAGCCACAGAAAACATTGATGCTTGTTGTACATTTATCAAGTATTCGATATCATGATTTGTAAATGTCTATGAACGGTTATTTAAATAATACAAGAGTTCAGCAATTGTGTAGAAAAAGGCATGTTTAGATGACCAATGAGCAGGCAGTGAGGACACCACAGTCGTAACATACAGAAGGCATGTTTAGATAATCAATGAGCAGGCAGTGAGGACACCACAGTCGTAACATACAGAAGGCATGTTTAGATAACCAATGAGCAGGCAGTGAGGACACCACAGTCGTAACATACAGAAGGCATGTTTAGATAACCAATGAGCAGGCAGTGAGGACACCACAGTCGTAACATACAGAAGGCATGTTTAGATAACCAATGAGCAGGCAGTGAGGACACCACAGTCGTAACATACAGAAGGCATGTTTAGATAACCAATGAGCAGGCAGTGAGGACACCACAGTCGTAACATACAGAAGGCATGTTTAGATAACCAATGAGCAGGCAGTGAGGACACCACAGTCGTAACATACAGAAGGCATGTTTAGATAACCAATGAGCAGGCAGTGAGGACACCACAGTCGTAACATACAGAAGGCATGTTTAGATAACCAATGAGCAGGCAGTGAGGACACCACAGTCGTAACATACAGAAGGCATGTTTAGATAACCAATGAGCAGGCAGTGAGGACACCACAGTCGTAACATACAGAAGGCATGTTTAGATAACCAATGAGCAGGCAGTGAGGACACCACAGTCGTAACATACAGAAGGCATGTTTAGATAACCAATGAGCAGGCAGTGAGGACACCACAGTCGTAACATACAGAAGGCATGTTTAGATGACCAATGAGCAGGCAGTGAGGACACCACAGTCGTAACATACAGAAGGCATGTTTAGATAACCAATGAGCAGGCAGTGAGGACACCACAGTCGTAACATACAGAAGGCATGTTTAGATAACCAATGAGCAGGCAGTGAGGACACCACAGTCGTAACATACAGAAGGCATGTTTAGATAACCAATGAGCAGGCAGTGAGGACACCACAGTCGTAACATACAGAAGGCATGTTTAGATAACCAATGAGCAGGCAGTGAGGACACCACAGTCGTAACATACAGAAGGCATGTTTAGATAACCAATGAGCAGGCAGTGAGGACACCACAGTCGTAACATACAGAAGGCATGTTTAGATAACCAATGAGCAGGCAGTGAGGACACCACAGTCGTAACATACAGAAGGCATGTTTAGATAACCAATGAGCAGGCAGTGAGGACACCACAGTCGTAACATACAGAAGGCATGTTTAGATGACCAATGAGCAGGCAGTGAGGACACCACAGTCGTAACATACAGAAGGCATGTTTAGATAACCAATGAGCAGGCAGTGAGGACACCACAGTCGTAACATACAGAAGGCATGTTTAGATAACCAATGAGCAGGCAGTGAGGACACCACAGTCGTAACATACAGAAGGCATGTTTAGATAACCAATGAGCAGGCAGTGAGGACACCACAGTCGTAACATACAGAAGGCATGTTTAGATAACCAATGAGCAGGCAGTGAGGACACCACAGTCGTAACATACAGAAGGCATGTTTAGATAACCAATGAGCAGGCAGTGAGGACACCACAGTCGTAACATACAGAAGGCATGTTTAGATAACCAATGAGCAGGCAGTGAGGACACCACAGTCGTAACATACAGAAGGCATGTTTAGATAACCAATGAGCAGAACGGAAACATTGCTATGTCTGAAATACAGCTACCTTCTCTTCGTAACTTTTGCATTCAAGATTGCTACTGAACATTAAGATGTGAAAAACATTAGTGCAACTTATACTTCATCAGGCGTTTTGCAATAATATTGTTGCTCCTGTCCTGTCGTAAGATGTGGACGACTACACCTGAAATCTGATTTCAGAACAGTTCCAATGCTTTGCCCGTACCGCATTTCACATTACTGATGATATGTCAATGGTAACGCCATTCAAGATTCATTACGGTTCAAAATCTCCTTTAAAAGTACTTGAACTTAACACGGTGACCGAAAGCTGCTCTTTCAACAGTACTAATGAATACTGATGTCCTTCAAATATGTTCCACCATTGATACATTCGCAGGTCAAGCTCCCTTCCACGCCTTGGTGGTGACGTACACTACCGGTCAAACGGTTTACAACACCGACTCATTCCAGGGGTTTTCTTTATTTTTTTACTCTTTTCTACATTGTAGAATAATAGTGAAGACATCAACACTATGAAATAACGCATATGTAATCATGTAGTAACCAAAAAAGTGTATTTTATATTTGAGATTCTTCAAATAGCCACTCTTTGCCTTAATGACAGCTTTGCACACTCTTGACATTCTCTGATCCAGATTCATGAGGTGGTCACCTGAATGCATTTCAATTAACAGGTGTGCCTTGTTCATTTGGGGAATTGTTTTCCTTCTTAATGCGTTTGAGTCAATCAGTTGTGTTGTGACAAGGTATGGGTGGTATACAGAAGATGGCCCTATTTGGTAAAAGACCAAGTCCATATTATGGCAATAACAGCTTGAATAAGCAAAGAGAAATGACAGTCCATCATTACTTTAAGACATGAAGGTCAGTAAATCCAGTTAATTTCAAGAACTTTGAAAGTTTCTTTAAGTGTAGTCGCAAAAACAATCAAGCGCTATGATGAAACTGTCTCTCATGAGGACCGCCACAGGAATGGAAGACCCAGAGTTACCTCTGCTGCAGAGGATACATTCATACCAGACTCAGAAATTGCAGCCCAAATAAATGCGTCACAGAGTTCAAGTAACATACACATCTCAACATCAACTGTTCAGAGGAGACTGCGTGAATCAGGCCTTCATGGTCAAATTTCTGCAAAGAAACCACTACTAAAGGACACCAATAATAAGAAGAGACTTGCTTGAGCCAAGAAACACGAGCAATGGACATTAGACCAGTGGAAATTTGTCCTTTGGCCTGGAGTCCAAATTGGAGATTTTTTGTTCCAACTGTCGTGTCTTTGTGAGAAGCGGTGTGGGTGAACAGATGATCTCCACATGTGTATTTCCCACCATAAAACATGGAGGAGGAGGTGTTATGGTTGGGGGGGGGTGCTTTGCTGGTGACACTGTCTGTGATTTATTTAGAATTCAAAGCACACTTAACCAGCATGACTACCACATCATTCTGCAGCGATACGCCATCCCATCTGGTTTGGGCTTAGTGGGATTATCATTTGTTTTTCAACAGTACAATGACCAAACACACCTTCAGGCTGTTTAAGGGCTATTTGACCAAGAAGGAGAGTGATGGAGTGCTGCATTAGAGGACCTGGCCTCCACAATCTCCAACCTCAACCCAATTGAGATGGTTTGGGATGAGTTGGACCGCAGAGTGAAGGAAAAGCAGCCAACAAGTGCTCAGCATATGTGGGAACTCCATCAAGACTGTTGGAAAAGCATTCCAGGTGATGCCATGAGTGTGCAAAGCTGTCCTCGGGGCGGCAGGGTAGCCTAGTGGTTAGAGTGTTGGACTAGTAACTGGAAGGTTGCAAGTTCAAACCCCCGAGCTGACAAGGTACAAATCTGTTGTTCTGCCCCTGAACAGGCAGTTAACCCACTGTTAACCCACTAGGCCGTCATTGAAAATAAGAATTTGTTCTTAACTGACTTGCCCAGTTAAATATAGGTAAAAATGCAAAGGGTGGCTATTTGAAGAATCTAAAATGTATTTTGATTTGTTTAAAGCTTTTTTGGTTACAAACATTATTTCATAGTTTTGATGTCTTCACTATTATTCTACAATGTAGAACATAGTAAAAATAAAGAAAAACCCTTGAATGAGTCGGTGTTGTAAAACTTTTGCATGAAGGTGCTTCTACTTTGGTCTTCAACAGAAGGTTCCAGTATTTACCTGTCAAGTATGTTTTAAAAAGTCCTGTCTATGATGAGAGGGATATTGCCAAGCCCCACTATGCATCCTGCATCCAGAAATACTGTAAACAAGTTATCCAACATACAATGCAACCGTTCGTGATCAATAACCGTTCCCTAATTTCAGAAAAGTTCCATTTAGTGTGTTGACTGTGTCCCATCATCCATACCTTCTGAGGTTTTAAACAGCTGAGTGAGTGAGTGAGTCATACTGCCACGCCCAGTAGAGTAACTAACTCCGATCCCCTCCAGTGGTGAAGTCAGAGGAGAGGCAGGGCAGGGAGAGATATAGAACCATGGTCTGGAAATACACAGCACCGGGAGGTCTGTAGGAGACTGATAACCCCCTTCCAGTGTTTGTTTCCTTCAGTTTGTAGCCTACATTTATAACTATGACTTTAGTGTTAGTTTCCTTCAGTTTGTATCCTACATTTATAACTGTGACTTTAGTGTTTGTTTCCTTCAGTTTGTAGCCTACATTTATAACTGTGACTTTAGTGTTTGTTTCCTTCAGTTTGTAGCCTACATTTATAACTATGACTTTAGTGTTAGTTTCCTTCAGTTTGTATCCTACATTTATAACTATGACTTTAGTGTTTGTTTCCTTCAGTTTGTAGCCTACATTTATAACTGTGACTTTAGTGTTTGTTTCCTTCAGTTTGTATCCTACATTTATAACTGTGACTTTAGTGTTTGTTTCCTTCAGTTTGTAGCCTACATTTATAACTGTGACTTTAGTGTTAGTTTCCTTCAGTTTGTAGCCTACATTTATAACTGTGACTTTAGTGTTAGTTTCCTTCAGTTTGAAGCCTACATTTATAACTGTGACTTTAGTGTTTGTTTCCTTCAGTTTGTAGCCTACATTTATAACTGTGACTTTAGTGTTTGTTTCCTTCAGTTTGTAGCCTACATTTTGCATCATTCCATTCCGTTTACCTTTCTTTCCTTTGTCAAATAGGTGTAGTTGTTCCTGAGGGTCGCTAGCATTAGGCTAGGATCATTATGGAACTCAGACCACACATAGCAGTTTAAACCTTTTGGCCTGGCACACGGTTCACAACAACTGGACCATTGTCATACAGTTCCATACAGTTCCATGATTAGGGTAGATTTATAAGATGATTGTTCAACCCCTATTTTATACCTTCCAATATTTTGTGCATTGAACTTGAACAAGGCAACTTTCAGGATGAATCAAATCACAGTATTTTTGATTAATCAATGTATTTTGTGCAAAAAGGCTCTCCAACCCAGTTTGTTATGATTCATACATACTTTCCTAACCCCAAAATGTGCCCAAATAATCTACAAGATCAGAGTATTTTTAAATCTACCAGTTGGTGCTGAAACTGAGACGAATATCCGTATATTTAGATGGATTTCTTTCATTGATCCCTGTTCTCAACATGTATTCTATGGAGTCTGTCCACAAAAATCTAATTAAAGGTGCACCAAATTTAAAGGGATGGCTTTAAGATAAATGTACTGAAAACCCTGTTGAATGCAAACACCACAAGAAAATATGTTGGTCAGCAAGTGGGAGGGTTTTCAGCGGTTGAATTACATTTATTCAGTGCGCGCAAGGAAACCACGCCTGCAAAGGCCGTTACACACCTGCATAAGGGAAGTCTGAATACCAACTACTGAGAAGTGCGTAAAAGGAAGGCATGAGTAGGAAAGACTTACATTTCCTAAGTCATATTCGGGCCATTATTGACTTCTCATTCAGATCGGCTGTGTGATTGGTTGATTGATTGTGATGTCCCTCCAGGCATCCTTCTCTATGTGGCTGATCTGGTAGTCCATCTGATGTGGAGGAGGAGTCTGGACCCATACAACTTCTCCATACCCTACCTGACAGCCGTGGGAGACCGGCTTCCTGTCTCTGGTCTTCCACTCTGTCTCACTCATGGAGGGGCTGGGACTCTGAGTGGAAAGTCACAGTTATAAATGTAGGATACAAACTGAAGGAAACTAACACTAAAGTCATAGTTATAAATGTAGGATACAAACTGAAGGAAACAAACACTAAAGTCACAGTTATAAATGTAGGATACAAACTGAAGGAAACTAACACTGAAGTCATAGTTATAAATGTAGGCTACAAACTGAAGGAAACTAACACTACATGACAGTTTTATGAATGTACGTGGGTTTTACTGACGGTGGTTCCTGATAGTGGCTAATATTTAACATGATTCAAATAAAACGGAGAAAAGCCTGGGTCTCCAAATTTCATCCATGCGAATAGAAGGACATATCATAAAAATTCAGAGTAATGGCACAGCTATTTGTAGCCCGTGTCACTGTGACTTTAGTGTTTGTTTCCTTCCGTTTGTAGCCCACGTCACTGTGGAAGAGGGGCCACAATGCAGCACTTCCAATATGACTTTTCTTCCACATGACTGGTTTCACTTTAGTCTCCAGGGATCATAAGGAAAAGTCATCGAAAATAATTGCAATGTGTATTTACAATCCCCTTCTCCAAATGGAATGACTCATTTACCTAACTCTTATCGATTTATAATTAAAGTGTATGGAAATTCTATCAGAAAAAAAGAAACATGGATCCGGTAGGTTCTCTCGACATTCATGGTTTCCTTGCGAGTAAAAGTGGTGGATTGATGAGGGAATTAAATCAAGGTCAGAATATCTCTAGACACACTTCCACCACACCTTCATTTATTCAATCTCCACCCCAAACGAATAGCTGGGTGAATATCATGCTGTTCTCATGCTAAAGTTCAAGGTCAAAATATGTGTAGAGAGAAAAGTGCATGAAAAGGGAATTACGCTCCATTTCTGTTCTTAACTCGGGTCGGAATTCCCCCCTTAGTACTTATAGGTCTATAACGCTATAATGAGAAGTCCTTATAAGTCTGTAGGGGACTTGACCAAACTCCATCTGTGGACCAGTGACCGAGGTGGCAGGCGAGGTGGCAGGGCCTACCTGGAGGAGGGCGGTACACAGGTAGCAGACTGATGGGCGTACCTGGAGGAGGGCGGTACACAGGTAGCAGACTGACAGGCGCACCTGGAGGAGGGCGGTACACAGGTAGCAGACTGACAGGCGTACCTGGAGGAGGGCGGTACACAGGTACCAGACTGACAGGCGTACCTGGAGGAGGGCGGTACACAGGTAGCAGACTGACAGGCGTACCTGGAGGAGGGTGGTACACAGGTAGCAGACTGACAGGCGTACCTGGAGGAGGGTGTCACACAGGTACCAGACTGACAGGCGTACCTGGAGGAGGGTGTCACACAGGTAGCAGACTGACAGGCGTACCTGGAGGAGGGCGGTACACAGGTAGCAGACTGACAGGCGTACCTGGAGGAGGGTGTCACACAGGTAGCAGACTGACAGGCGTACCTGGAGGAGGGCGGTACACAGGTAGCAGACTGACAGGCGTACCTGGAGGAGGGCAGTACACAGATAGCAGACTGACGGGCATACCTGGAGGAGGGCAGTACACAGCTAGCAGACTGACAGGCGTACCTGGAGGAGGGTGTCACACAGGTAGCAGACTAACAGGCGTACCTGGATGAGGGCGCTACACAGGTACCAGACTGACAGGCGTACCTGGAGGAGGGTGGTACACAGGTAGCAGACTGACGGGCATACCTGGAGGAGGGTGTCACACAGGTAGCAGACTGACAGGTGTACCTGGAGGAGGGTGTCACACAGGTAGCAGACTGACGGGCGTACCTGGAGGAGGGCAGTACACAGGTAGCAGACTGACAGGCGTACCTGGAGGAGGGTGTCACACAGGTAGCAGACTAACAGGCGTACCTGGAGGAGGGCTGTACACAGGTACCAGACTGACGGGCGTACCTGGAGGAGGGTGGTACACAGGTAGCAGACTGACAGGCGTACCTGGAGGAGGGTGTCACACAGGTAGCAGACTGACAGGCGTACCTGGAGGAGGGCAGTACACAGGTAGCAGACTGACAGGCGTACCTGGAGGGGGGTGTCACACAGGTAGCAGACTGACAGGCGTACCTGGAGGAGGGCGGTACACAGGTAGCAGACTGACGGGCGTACCTGGAGGGGGGTGTCACACAGGTAGCAGACTGACAGGCGTACCTGGAGGAGGGCGGTACACAGGTAGCAGACTGACGGGCGTACCTGGAGGAGGGCAGTACACAGGTAGCAGACTGACAGACGTACCTGGAGGAGGGTGGTACACAGGTAGCAGACTGACAGACGTACCTGGAGGAGAGTGTCACACAGGTAGCAGACTGACGGGCGTAACTGGAGGAGGGTGTCACACAGGTAGCAGACTGACGGGCGTACCTGGAGGAGGGTGTCACACAGGTAGCAGACTGACGGGCGTACCTGGAGGAGGGTGCCACACAGGTAGCAGACTGACGGGCGTACCTGGAGGAGGGCGGTACACAGGTAGCAGACTGACAGGCGTACCTGGAGGAGGGTGTCACACAGGTAGCAGACTGACGGGCGTACCTGGAGGAGGGTGCCACACAGGTAGCAGACTGACAGGCGTACCTGGAGGAGGGCGGTACACAGGTAGCAGACTGACAGGCGTACCTGGAGGAGGGTGTCACACAGGTAGCAGACTGACGGGCGTACCTGGAGGAGGGCGGTACACATGTAGCAGACTGACAGGCGTACCTGGAGGAGGGTGGTACACAGGTAGCAGACTGACAGGCGTACCTGGGGGAGGGTGTCACACAGGTAGCAGACTGACAGGCGTACCTGGAGGAGGGTGTCACACAGGTAGCAGACTGACAGGCGTACCTGGAGGAGGGCGGTACACAGGTAGCAGACTGACAGGCGTACCTGGAGGAGGGCGGTACACAGGTAGCAGACTGACAGGTGTACCTGGAGGAGGGCGGTACACAGGTAGCAGACTGACAGGCGTACCTGGAGGAGGGTGTCACACAGGTAGCAGACTGACAGGCGTACCTGGAGGAGGGCGGTACACAGGTAGCAGACTGACAGGTTTACCTGGAGGAGGGTGGTACACAGGTAGCAGACTGACAGGCGTACCTGGAGGAGGGTGTCACACAGGTAGCAGACTGACAGGCGTACCTGGAGGAGGGTGGTACACAGGTAGCAGACTGACAGGCGTACCTGGAGGAGGGCAGTACACAGATAGCAGACTGACGGGCATACCTGGAGGAGGGCAGTACACAGCTAGCAGACTGACAGACGTACCTGGAGGAGGGTGTCACACAGGTAGCAGACTAACAGGCGTACCTGGATGAGGGCGGTACACAGGTACCAGACTGACAGGCGTACCTGGAGGAGGGTGGTACACAGGTAGCAGACTGACGGGCATACCTGGAGGAGGGTGTCACACAGGTAGCAGACTGACAGGCGTACCTGGGGGAGGTTGTCACACAGGTAGCAGACTGACAGGCGTACCTGGAGGAGGGTGTCACACAGGTAGCAGACTGACGGGCGTACCTGGAGGAGGGCGGTACACAGGTAGCAGACTGACAGGCGTACCTGGAGGAGGGCTGTTCACAGGTAGCAGACTGACAGGCGTACCTGGAGGAGGGTGTCACACAGGTAGCAGACTGACAGGCGTACCTGGAGGAGGGTGTCACACAGGTAGCAGACTGACGGGCGTACCTGGAGGAGGGCGGTACACAGGTAGCAGACTGACAGGCGCACCTGGAGGAGGGTGTCACACAGGTAGCAGACTGACGGGCGTACCTGGAGGAGGGTGTCACACAGGTAGCAGATGATAAAGGAGACAGTGGTGGCAGTGTGGTCTACTTGAGCAGAGAGATGGAGGAGTCAGTGAGGGCAGTGTGGTCTCCTGGAGCAGAGAGATGGAGGAGTCAGTGAGGTCTCCTGGAGCAGAGAGATGGAGGAGACAGTGAGGGCAGCATGGTCTCCTGGAGCAGAGAGATGAACGAGTCAGTGTGGTCTCCTGTCGCAGAGAGATGGAGAAGACAGTGGGGTCTCCTGGAGCAGAGAGATGAAGGAGTCAGTGAGGGCAGTGTGGTCTCCTGGAGCAGAGAGATGGAGGAGACAGTGAGGGCAGTGTGGTCTCCTGGAGCAGAGAGATGGAGGAGACAGTGAGGGCAGTGTTGTCTCCAGGAGCAGAGAGATGAAGGAGACAGTGAGGGCAGTGTTGTCTCCTGGAGCAGAGAGATGAAGGAGTTAGTGAGGTCTCCTGGAGCAGAGAGATTATGGAGTTAGTGAGGTCTCCTGGAGCAGAGAGATGAAGGAGTTAGTGAGGTCTCCTGGAGCAGAGAGATGAAGGAGTCAGTGTGGTCTCCTGGAGCAGAGAGATGAAGGAGTCAGTGTGGTCTCCTGGAGCAGAGAGATGGAGGAGACAGTGAGGGCAGTGTGGTCTCCTGGAGCAGAGAGATGGAGGAGACAGTGTGGTCTCCTGGAGCAGAGAGGTGGCAGAGGAACACCAGGTGACCAGGCACCACCAGTAGGAACAACACCCTCGCCGACTTGGAGTTTACACCTGGAGAGACAGACAGAGGCAACTAATGGATACTGCATGGATAATGGATACTGCAGACACGTTAGTTAAGCACTGGTTGAAAAGTACATCTGTACAAATCCTATGATAAAATCAAGAGAGGATAAATAGAGAAATGCCAAGAGTGGTTCCAAGAGTAGAGTTCCTATTTATAAAGACATACAGTATCTACGTGCAATCCCACGGACAGCCATGACCCTCCATAGAAAGACAGAGTGGACAAGCCTTACCTGAGATGAAGGAGGTGCTGAAGGGGTTGGGCCAGTGCCATCTCATCTTCTAGGGTAAGACTCCATCACGCTCCAGAAGCGCAGGTAGGTAGAGATCCGACTGACCTGGATGGGCACCAAGTTCCCTCCGACACCTGAGAGGAAGCACCAAGAAATGTATGGAGAGAGTATCACCCACACAAGTCTCATATTATATAGTCATATGCTTTCCTTTGAGATGTTCATCTCTATCCTGTAAAACACACGTTGCTCACCACTTGCTTCTGACATTATAAGGATAGAAATCTTAGAAATGGTCGAGTTCTATCATTTCTTAATTGATGTATTAACTCCACATTGACAGATTCTACTTTGTGGTCCTGCCACAGTTGCCATGGAATGGAGGAACTCGAATAAAACTTACAATCTAAAATACTGGTTTTGTCACATCTTAATCAAAACCCAATGCAGCTGTGTATCTCAGACTTGCAGAGACTCGAGGGGACAGTGGGAAAAACACAAACGTGCTACGTTATAGTCACAGAACCAGTAGAGGGGAAATTCTAACCAGATTGGACAACGTTAACATTCACTGCAAGCAATATTTCACAGTATCCAATGGTTATCCAATGCACTACATCAGGCTGCCAATATCAGCCTGGGACACTGCCATTTGTGACTCAGAACATCTGGCTGTGTGCTCTTAAACAGGCTCATTTTGAAAGGATCCCTCAGCATGTGCCATTTAAACACAGCTAACTGACTCTCAGCCAGACACGATAGTCTCTCCGTCTCTCTGACTGTGGAACCACTGTCCCCAGCATCCTCTTCACATCACACCCTCACTCAGAGGAAGAGAGCCATGCATGTTCCATGGGACAGTTAATAACTCACTCTCCCATTTCCATCCTTGTATAGTGTGTTGATAGACCATTTCACAGTGATTAGTCCACCATTGATGACGAGTGTAAGACAGCCATTCCCTTAAAGTTAGGGTCGCTAACAGTCTTGTGTCCCACGAAACTGAACAAGGTCATGATGAAATAAACCAGTAACACATCTACTGATCAGGAACATGTATTGAATGCTAAAGTGTCCTGTGTGTCGTACCCATAGAGATAGTTAGATAGTTCTTTGTATGTAAAATGGTGATCAATGGCGCTGCCCATGCCAAAATGGGCTTTTGGGCGAGTTGTCTATTTACCTGCTGATGGACATGGCTACAATGACAGGCTGCTAGCTAGACACGAGGACCTTCTTGTTCTGAGGGCTCTTCCGGGCCACCACCACCCACAGGGAACCAGAGCCAGGAAGAACACACACACCAGACACAGGTACCAGACGTCTACAGTACACAGAGAAAACACAGGTACCAGACGTCTACAGTACACAGAGAAAACACAGGTACCAGACGTCTACAGTACACAGAGAAAACACAGGTACCAGACGTCTACAGTACACAGAGAAAACATAGGTTAGAATGGTCTCCAATAAATACAACAATACCACTATCCCACACATAGAGAATACCATTCATCTGACATAAGAGCATTGCCAAACTTGCATTGAAATCAATCAAGATATTTCCCAAACATGTTTGATATTCACAAGATATTGAAGACATTTTACTTCTGCATGTACACATTGAGCTTCGTAAAAGTAACTAATTGTACAGTCAGTGCTGACAACAGGCAACAGATGAGTTGGAACGTAACTTCTGCTGCCCTCTGCTGGTTCTGAATATTATTACCACAAACTGAAGGTCTTAATTGGCTTAAACAGTTATTTACCCAGATACATGCACTGCACCAACTCTATTAATTGTTAAATTACTGATTTCTTAATCAAAGTTCAATTAAACCCTTCATCTGTTATAATAAAGCCTTACCTCGGTACTGTTAGAGTGTTGTACTGAATCCAGCCAGCAGAGACTGTGTGATCAGATCTCCCACGTTGTCTGGGTTGATGCCCACTTTCCTGGAGCCAATGATCACCATGATCATCACCAGACCTATGGAGGGAGGGAGCGAGAGAGAGAGGTATGGAGAAAAGAGAGAGGTATGTAGGAGAGAGAGAGAAAGAGAGAGAAAGAGAGAGAGGGGGAGAGAGAGAGAGAGAGAGAGAGAGAGAGAGAGAGAGAGAGAGAGAGAGAGAGAGAGAGAGAGAGAGAGAGAGAGAGAGAGGGGGGGAGGGTGGGAAGGAGGGAGGGGGGGGGGAGCAAAACTTAACAGATACTACTATTGAGACACTTGGCATCTCAATCCAATAAAGACAATCTCAGGGTGAACTCACCAAGAGTCAGTGCTGCCATGAATGCAGTGATGATGCTGCTGGCACAGACTACAGCAGCCTGGGCCAGCTCTACCCCACCTCTAGGCATGGACCCCAGTGCTATGCCTGCAGGAAGTCCACCACTGTGGCCTGAACCTGGGGAGAGAATGGACCTTCACAACTCCTGGGTCCATCTATCCATCACATCTACTGTACCTTATGGGCTTAGCGTACCTTCATGATCATGCATTGGATAATGTGTGACCAAGGGTTATCTTGACCTCTTCCTAACCCTGGACTACTCCAACACCTGTTTTTACTGTGATCCGTTTCTACAGTAAAGGTCACGTTAGCCTCGGGCTTCAGTTAGTGTTGCTATCTGTCTTTCAGGCTGGGAAATTAAAGGAGAAGTTGTGGTGTGTGGCAGGTGACCTAGTTGTTAAGAGTGTTGGGCCAATAACCGAAAGGTCACTGGTTTGAGTCCCCAAGCTGACTAGGTGAAAAACCTGTCGATGTGCCCTTTAACAAGGCACTTAACCTGAGTTGCTCCTGTAAGTCACTCTGGAGGAGAACATCTGCTAAATGACTAAATAAACATGTAAAATGCTGTGGAAGACTTGTTATCAAGATATAATAATACATAAAGAGACCAGGCTACTTGCCTCCTACTTTGGCTAATACTACGTATACAACAGGATGCTGAAGATGTGGCCTCACTACGGTGGAGTGGCGAGCAGCCAAGATTTTCCCTTCAGAGTTGGGACAAGGATGAAGATCTCTGTGTTGACACTTCCCAGTGCTGAAACACACAGAGTAGGGATGAAGGGCTGTGAGGGGGGGGGGGGGGGGGGGGGGTAGTGACACAGCCTGGGATCCACAGACCACCACATTCCTTCGCCAGTAAGCACCTCAAGCTAGTGTATATGCTGCCTACCTCACAGCTGGGAGCTCGACTTTACTACAGTGTTGCTTTTCATGAAATGTCATGACAACAGGGCCGGTTACAATAAAGACGTAACAATGGACCGTTGTGCTGAAAAGTGGGTGAACTTGATTAAAGTCCTCTTGCAGTTACATGTTGTTCTTTTGCTGTCCTAGCCATATCCTTTTCCCCAAGAACAAATTAGGGAGATTGGAACAAACACAGAAAACCACAACAGTTGTGTTGTCCTGTGATGAATCAGTCCTGGTGAGGGGTCCAGGCGTCACTAGAGTGTTCACTCTCTCTGTCATATGATACCACCACAGCTGTTGACCACACTGCTAACAGACTCTATCTTACTGGCACACAAACTACTCTACCAAGAGGCTTTCACTCAATTCCTGGTCCTTGACTCGGTACCGGTACCCCCTGTATATAGCCTCGTTATTGTTATTTTATTGTTGCTCTTGTATTTTATTATTTACTTTAGTTTATTTTTCTTAACTCTTATTTTTCTTAGAACTACGTTGTTGATTAAGGGCTTGTAAGTAAGCATTTCACGGTAAGGTGTACCTGTTGTGCCTGTTGTACACCAGTAAGGTGTACCTGTTGTACCTGTTGTACACCAGTAAGGTGTACCTGTTGTACACCAGTAAGGTGTACCTGTTGTATTCGGCGCATGTGACAAATAAAATGTGATTTGAGAATAGAAAGAGGCAGCAGGTACAGTTGATCCAGTTAGAATCTCCTTGTTGCTCCCGTTCCATTTGTTTGATTGTTTCCATGGCCCTTTGCTGGCTCACTGACAGGAGACATGCTCTCTGTGCCTTCTGAGAAAACAGAAAGGAAAAATGACTCATTCACCGTCAGGGTAGGCCTCTGCAGGAGATATTTTTATTTTAAAGAATCGATATTTCAGTGTCAAGACAATTTAATTATTTTGGAAGTATGAATTATGCCCTGAAATACTAAGATAACACACAAAGATTTTGGCATTATTATTTGATAGATGATCCAACAGAGTAAGCATCAGTGATTGTCTATATAAGCCAGTCTACTTCATAGACTTGTGATGTATTCACTCGAACATGAGAAGGCAACATGGAGGGGTTCCATGCCAGGGTTCAAGGCAACATGGAGGGGTTCCATGCCAGGGTTCAAGGCAACATGGAGGGGTTCCATGCCAGGGTTCAAGGCAACATGGAGGGGTTCCATGCCAGGGTTCAAGGCAACATGGAGGGGTTCCATGCCAGGGTTCAAGGCAACATGGAGGGGTTCCATGCCAGGGTTCAAGGCAACATGGAGGGGTTCCATGCCAGGGTTCAAGGCAACATGGAGTCACTCACTGTCCAGCAGCATGGGGCAGCAGGGAGCCGAGTGGTTAGAGCGTTGGACTTGTAACCAAAAGGTGACAAGGTAAAAACCTGTCATTCTGCCCCTGAACAAGGCAGTTAACCCACTGTTCCTAGGCTGTCATTGAAAATAAGAAATTGTTCTTAACTAACTTGTCTAGTTAAATAAAGGAACCGTCAACTCTGCGAAACATAAAACCTTGCCTGGCTGATAATATTGTAGCCATCTGGCCATTCAGAATCACAACAACACAGACTTCTGCCCCATTGAAGTGCGTGCAATGCTTTCTTGACATTGAAACACAGGAGGAATGGGTGCTGATATTGGGCCAATGTACACCTATGTAGATATTCCATAAAAAAATCTGCCGTTTCCTGCTACGATAGTCATTTACAACATTAACAATGTCTACACTGTATTTCTGATCAATTTGATATTATTTTAATGGACCAAATGTTTTGCCTTTCTTTCAAAAACAAGGACAGTTCTAAGTGACCCCAAACTTTTTAACAGTAGGGTATGTTGTGCAGAAAAAAGTCCATTATGAATTATTTTGGCTTAGTTAAAAACAAAAGGTCATCCATTAGGCTTTGATTAAATGTCCAATATCCCCATCTACGTGGAAATTCTGTAAGAGTGATATGGAGGTCAATCAGATGGTCCAATCACATTCTGTCTCCTGTTCATACTTTTTGAACTTTTGATGCCAGCAAGAATGAGACCAGGAAGTTACCAAGACAGCTAGCTTGTTTAAGCCTCCTCCATGTATATCTCACTAGGTCAGTATTTTTTAGCCTCCATATATCCACTAGTTCTAATGTATCCATGATATTTGTGATCTCCTTAAGTGCTTGAGGGTGATAGTTTGTAGTGTGATTTCCTTTACGATCCATTGAGGTACTTAAAACCATATTATAATCTCCCACCATAATAATAGATTCATTCGTTGCTTGTGAGCTCAATAGATTATTATATATATTTTCAAAGAAGTGTGGATCATCATCATTATTTGGCCCATATAGATGAATTAGTCAGATCTGTTTTTGGTCCAATAGCATTTCTAAAATAATCTATTTTCTTTGTACACAATCGGATCAACATTCATATTAATTGGTACAATCACCCCTTTTCAGTTTCTTTGCCCATGACAAAAATGTATTTCTCCCTCCCAGTCCCTTTTCCACCCAACCTCATCTATATTTGTAGACTGAGTTTCCTGTAAACAATAGATATTATATTCTTTCTCTTTTTGCCATGTAAAAATGGATCTTCTTTTTTTATGATCTGGTAAACCATTACAATTATAACTGGCTATACTTATTTCCCTAAGGGGCCATAAAGATACTCAAGTTTCAATTATACTGTAACGACGTTCGTCTGTAGGAGGAGTTATTCATGTTCTTTAATGGAAAACTGAACGATACATGAAATAACTCAAATCTACAAAACAACAAACGGAACGTGAAAACCTATACAGCCTATCCTGTGACAACAAACACAGTGACAGGAACAATCACCCACAAACACACAGTGAAACCCAGGCTACCTAAGTATGATTCTCAATCAGAGACAACTAATGACACCTGCCTCTGATTGAGAACCATACTAGGCCGAAAACATAGAAATGCCCCAAAACATAGAAAAACAAACATAGACTGCCCACCCAACTCACGCCCTGACCATACTAAATAAATACAAAACAACAGAAATAGAGGTCAGAACGTGACAGTACCCCCCCCCAAAGGTGCGGACTCCGGCTGCAAAACCTTGACCTATAGGGGAGGGTCTGGGTGGGCGTCTGTCCGCGGTGGCGGCTCTGGCGCGGGACGCGGACCCCACTTCACCATTGTCTTAGTCCGCCTTATTGTCCGCCTCCCTGGCTTATTCACCATGGCCACCCCTCTCAATGACCCCACTGGACAGAGGGGCTGCTCGGGACAGAGGGGCAGCTCGGGACAGAGGTGAAACAGCTGCTCGGGACAGAGGGACAACTGCTCGGGACAGAGGGGCAGCTGCTCGGGACAGAGGGGCGATAGCAGCTCGGGACAGAGGGGCGATAGCAGCTCGGGACAGAGGGGCGATAGCTGCTCGGGACAGAGGGGCGGCAGCTGCTCGGGACAGAGGGGCGGCAGCTGCTCGGGACAGAGGGGCGGCAGCTGCTCGGGACAGAGGGACAGCTGCTCGGGACAGAGGGACAGCTGCTCGGGACAGAGGGGCGGCAGCAGCTTGGGACAGAGGGGCGACAGCTGCTCTGGACAGAGGGGCAGCTGCTCGGGCGGCCCCTGGCTGACTGACGGCACTGGCGGCCCCTGGCTTACTGGCGGCCCATGGCTGACTAGCGGCACTGGCGGCCCCTGGCTTACTGGCGGCCCCTGGCTTACTGGCGGCACTGGCGGCCCCTGGCTGACTGGCGGCACTGGCGGCCCCTGGCTGACTGGCGGCACTGGCGGCCCCTGGCTGACTGGCGGCACTGGCGGCCCCTGGCTGACTGGCGGCACTGGCGGCCCCTGGCTGACTGGCGGCACTGGCGGCCCCTGGCTGACGGGCGGCACTGGCGGCCCCTGGCAGACGGGCGGCACTGGCGGCTCCTGGCAGACGGGCGGCACTGGCGGCCCCTGTCAGACGGGCGGCACTGGCGGCTCCTGGCAGACGGGCGGCACTGGCGGCGCTGGGCAGACGGGCGGCGCTGGCGGCGCTGGCGGCGCTGGGCAGACGGACGGCGCTGGCGGCGCTGGGCAGACGGGCGGCGTTGGCGGCGCTGGGCAGACGGGAGGCTCAGCTGGCGCTGGGCAGACGGGAGGCTCAGCTGGCGCTTGGCAGACGGGAAGCTCAGCTGGCGCTGGGCAGACGGGAAGCTCAGCTGGCGCTGGGCAGACGGGAAGCTCCGGCAACGCTGGAGAAGAGGAAGGCCCTGGTAGCGCCGGAGAGGCGGGAGACTCCGGCAGCGGCGCCGGACAGGCGGGAGGCTCCGGCAGCGGCGCCGGACAGGCGGGAGGCTCCGGCAGAGGCGCCGGACAGGCGGGAGGCTCCGGCAGAGGCGCCGGACAGGCGGGAGGCTCCGGCAGCGGCGCCGGACAGGCGGGAGGCTCCGGCAGAGGCGCCGGACAGGCGGGAGGCTCCGGCAGCGGCGCCGGACAGGCGGGAGGCTCCGGCAGAGGCGCCGGACAGGCGGGAGGCTCCGGCAGAGGCGCCGGACAGGCGGGAGGCTCCGGCAGCGGCGCCGGACAGGCGGGAGGCTCCGGCAGCGGCGCCGGACAGGCGGGAGGCTCCGGCAGAGGCGCCGGACAGGCGGGAGGCTCCGGCAGCGCTGGAGAGGAGGAAGCCCCTGTAAGGATGGGCCGGAGAGACAGCCTGGTACGGGGGGCTGCCACCGGAGGGCTGGTGCGTGGAGGTGGTGACGGATAGACCGGACCGTGAAGGCGTACTGGAGATCTTGAGAGCAGGGCTGGCACCAACCGCCCTGGCTGGATCTTCACCCTAGCCCGGCAGATGTGGGGAGCTGGGATGTAGCGCACCGGGCTAAGCACGCGTACTGGGGACACCGTGCGAACAACTGCATAACACGGTGCCTGACCAGCACCATGCCCGCCACAGTTAGCACTGCTAGGAGCACTGTAGTGCTGAGATGGCACAGGACGTGCAAGGCTAGGGAGATGCACAGGAGGCCTGGTGCGTGAGGCTGGCACAGTCTTCACCAGACCCCTCGCACGCACCTCAGGATGAGTATGGATAGCTGACCCCGGTGCCATTAAATCCCTGACACGCTCCGTCGGGTGAATGTCGTGCCTCATGCACCAAACCCCTCATATCTCTCTCCTCCAATTTCCCCATTAACTCCTTCACAGTCTCTGCTTCGCTCACCTCCAACACCAGCTCTGGTTCTGAGCTCCTCCTTGGCTCCTCACGATAAACGGGGGGAGTTGGCTCAGGTCTGACTCCTGACTCTGCCACACTCCCCCTGTGCCCCCCCCCCAAGAAATTTTTGGGGGTGACTCTCGGGCTTCCGTCCGCGCCGCCGTGCTTGCTTCGCCAACCTCATTCTCCTGTAACCTTCCGCGCACTGTTCCATCGAATCCCAGGCGGGCTCCGGCACTCTCCCTGGGTCGACCGCCCACCTGTCTATCTCCTCCCAAGTTGTGTAGTCCAGATTCTGCTCCCATGTCCCAAAATCCTGATCTCGCTGTTGCTGTTCCTGCTGCTGCTGCCTCTGTTCCTTCTCCTGCTGCTGCTGTTGCTGTTGCCCGTTACCACGCCGCTTGGTCCTTTTGTGGTGGGTGATTCTGTAACGACGTTCGTCTGTAGGAGGAGAAGCGGACCAAAAAGCAGCGTGGTGGTTATTCATGTTCTTTAATGGAAAACTGAACGATACATGAAATAACTCAAATCTACAAAACAACAAACGGAACGTGAAAACCTATACAGCCTATCCTGTGACAACAAACACAGTGACAGGAACAATCACCCACAAACACACAGTGAAACCCAGGCTACCTAAGTATGATTCTCAATCAGAGACAACTAATGACACCTGCCTCTGATTGAGAACCATACTAGGCCGAAAACATAGAAATGCCCCAAAACATAGAAAAACAAACATAGACTCACCACAACCAATGTCAGACCATTCTTGAAACACACAGTAAATCTGTTGAGCGTGAAAAAACCCCAGCAGCGTTAAAGTTCTTGCCATAAATCGGTGCTCCTGGCACCTACTACCATACCCTTCTTTAACCTGTCTCCTCCCCTTCATCTACACTGATTGAAGTGGATTTAACAAGCGACATTAATACGGTTTCAGCTGGATTCACCGGGTCAGTCTATGTCATGGAAAGAGCAGGTGTTGTTAATGTTTTGTACTCTCAGTGTGCATTGAGTGTTCCCACTAGGTGGTGTCGTGGAATAACGAAACAGACAGAACATACTGGAAAAGGAAAACCTAAACGTCTTCATTATGCCTCAATCAGCCATGCATAAACATTGATTTGAGAAGTTGCACCACTCACTACATTGCAACCAAATTCTTCGCCGACAGTTGGCTGGCAATTACAACAGAGTTACTAATGTCAAACAACTTACAGTTGTTCTGTTTTACAGCTGTAGGAGACACATACGGAAATGTACAACGGTATGTTGATGTATTTCAACGGAAGGCTTGCAGTAGTTTCTATACATATTTATATTCCTGTCAAAACACCATGATTGTATGGTTTGTAGCAGAAGTTGTAGTACAGGGATCATTATTGTTCCAATAATCCTTGTTCATGATGTAGATTTGAGCGTAAAACCCTGAGAGGTGGAAAGCCCCAGGAGATGTCTGGGTTTTGGTTGACGGTCCACTGATGTTTTTTTTCACATCACATTTAATCAAAACCAGCAATATGCCAATACTACACCTTTCCAAAACCAGCAATATGCCAATATTACACCTTTCCAAAACCAGCAATATGCCAATACTACACCTTTCCAAAACCAGCAATATGCCAATACTACGCCTTTCCAAAACCAGCAATATGCCAATACTACGCCTTTCCAAAACCAGCAATATGCCAATACTACACCTTTCCAAAACCAGCAATATGCCAATACTACACCTTTCCAAAACCAGCAATATGCCAATACTACACCTTTCCAAAACCAGCAATATGCCAATACTACACCTTTCCAAAACCAGCAATATGCCAATACTACACCTTTCCAAAACCAGCAATATGCCAATACTACACCTTTCCAAAACCAGCAATATGCCAATACTACACCTTTCCAAAACCAACAATATGCCAATACTACACCTTTCCAAAACCAGCAATATGCCAATACTACACCTTTCCAAAACCAGCAATATGCCAATACTACACCTTTCCAAAACCAGCAATATGCCAATACTACACCTTTCCAAAACCAGCAATATGCCAATACTACACCTTTCCAAAACCAGCAATATGCCAATACTACACCTTTCCAAAACCAGCAATATGCCAATACTACACCTTTTCAAAACCAGCAATATGACAATACTACACCTTTCCAAAACCAGCAATATGCCAATACTACACCTTTCCAAAACCAGCAATATGCCAATACTACACCTTTCCAAAACCAGCAATATGCCAATACTACACCTTTCCAAAACCAGCAATATGCCAATACTACACCTTTCCAAAACCAGCAATATGCCAATACTACACCTTTCCAAAACCAGCAATATGCCAATACTACACCTTTCCAAAACCAGCAATATGCCAATACTACACCTTTCCAAAACCAGCAATATGCCAATACTACACCTTTCCAAAACCAGCAATATGCCAATACTACACCTTTCCAAATTTGTACATTTTCTTTTACTACTTTCTTTTTTAGCGTTAGGAGTTTTGGCAGCCATTCAGCCGTCTACATGAGCGGAGGTGTTTTCATCACCTCAGTAACACCTCCATGCAGACATCATACAGTTCACTCTGGGTTCCACACATGCACTCCACAGGAGGGCCTAGGGGGCAGCGCTGTGGGTTCGGGAGCTGTCAAAGGGGGAAACGATCCCCTCTAACTAAAGCTGGTACATCTGTGACGTGACAATCCTACAGTTACGCTATTCACTGTGGAAGTTTTATTGCATTTTCCTTTCTTAGAAATGTTTGGAATATGAGACATGGGAGACGATTTGATCAACTGTGGTGTGGATCATTGGAGTGTCTTGAGTCAGAGTGTCTCAACTCAACAGAGGGCTGTCCTATATCCTCTCTGAACCTGAGGATGGGTATTTCCAGACCCTCTGGCTAGCATTGTGGAAACTCTCATGGCTAAAAATACATGTCCCTGTCCCTCTGGGCCTGGGCTGTCTGTCAGGGACACCTGTTGCCAGCCCACCAACAGACAGCTGTTGGCCTCACGCTACTTTCACTTTTCTGTTCCCCAACACCCCTGCAGCACCTCGGTGTGTGATCTCTGTCACTGTCACTACCAACGTCATAGGCACAACCCATGAGAAGAGGAAGACAATGGCCTGACTCGGAGTATGCCAACGAAATCATGTGGGTGCCACTGCCACTCAAGAACTTTCGTTAAAAAGTGTGATTGTTGCAGGCACACTCATCTGTAGTTATGCCTGAACTGGTTTGCATTCATTCATTTTTAATTTCCCCACACTCTCTATCTTACAGTTTTAGCATGACTTGCAATTGCTTTTAGTCTGCCAATTATTCCATGAGTAAACTCCAGAAGTATATCTGGGACAACAAAAAACAATGCTTGAAAAACTGACAGTTATCTACTGTTTATAGTCCTACTGACAGTGATCTACTGTTTATAGTCCTACTGACAGTTATCTACTGTTTATAGTCCTACTGACAGTTATCTACTGTTTATAGTCCTACTGACAGTTATCTACTGTTTATAGTCCTACTGACAGTTATCTACTGTTTATAGGCCTACTGACAGTTATCTACTGTTTATAGTCCTACTGACAGTCATCTACTGTTTATAGTCCTACTGACAGTTATCTACTGTTTATAGTCCTACTGACAGTTATCTACTGTTTATAGGCCTACTGACAGTTATCTACTGTTTATAGTCCTACTGACAGTCATCTACTGTTTATAGTCCTACTGACAGTCATCTACTGTTTATAGTCCTACTGACAGTCATCTACTGTTTATAGTCCTACTGACAGTTATCTACTGTTTATAGTCCTACTGACAGTCATCTACTGTTTATAGGCCTACTGACAGTTATCTACTGTTTATAGTCCTACTGACAGTTATCTACTGTTTATAGGCCTACTGACAGTTATCTACTGTTTATAGGCCTACTGACAGTTATCTACTGTTTATAGGTCTACTGACAGTTATCTACTGTTTATAGGCCTACTGACAGTCATCTACTGTTTATAGGTCTACTGACAGTTATCTACTGTTTATAGGCCTACTGACAGTCATCTACTGTTTATAGGCCTACTGACAGTTATCTACTGTTTATAGGCCTACTGACAGTCATCTACTGTTTATAGGCCTACTGACAGTTATCTACTGTTTATAGGCCTACTGACAGTTATCTACTGTTTATAGGCCTACTGACAGTCATCTACTGTTTATAGTCCTACTGACAGTTATCTACTGTTTATAGGCCTACTGACAGTTATCTACTGTTTATAGTCCTACTGACAGTTATCTATTGTTTATAGGCCTACTGACAGTTATCTACTGTTTATAGGCCTACTGACAGTTATCTACTGTTTATAGTCCTACTGACAGTTATCTACTGTTTATAGTCCTACTGACAGTTATCTACTGTTTATAGGCCTACTGACAGTTATCTACTGTTTATAGTCCTACTGACAGTTATCTACTGTTTATAGTCCTACTGACAGTTATCTACTGTTTATAGTCCTACTGACAGTCATCTACTGTTTATAGTCCTACTGACAGTTATCTACTGTTTATAGTCCTACTGACAGTTATCTACTGTTTATAGGCCTACTGACAGTTATCTACTGTTTATAGTCCTACTGACAGTTATCTACTGTTTATAGTCCTACTGACAGTTATCTACTGTTTATAGGCCTACTGACAGTTATCTACTGTTTATAGTCCTACTGACAGTTATCTACTGTTTATAGGCCTACTGACAGTTATCTACTGTTTATAGGCCTACTGACAGTTATCTACTGTTTATAGGCCTACTGACAGTTATCTACTGTTTATAGGCCTACTGACAGTTATCTACTGTTTATAGTCCTACTGACAGTTATCTATTGTTTATAGTCCTACTGACAGTTATCTACTGTTTATAGTCCTACTGACAGTTATCTATTGTTTATAGTCCTACTGACAGTTATCTACTGTTTATAGGCCTACTGACAGTTATCTACTGTTTATAGTCCTACTGACAGTCATCTACTGTTTATAGTCCTACTGACAGTTATCTACTGTTTATAGTCCTACTGACAGTTATCTACTGTTTATAGTCCTACTGACAGTTATCTACTGTTTATAGTCCTACTGACAGTTATCTACTGTTTATAGTCCTACTGACAGTTATCTACTGTTTATAGTCCTACTGACAGTTATCTACTGTTTATAGGCCTACTGACAGTTATCTACTGTTTATAGTCCTACTGACAGTTATCTACTGTTTATAGGCCTACTGACAGTTATCTACTGTTTATAGGCCTACTGACAGTTATCTACTGTTTATAGGTCCTACTGACAGTTATCTACTGTTTATAGGCCTACTGACAGTTATCTACTGTTTATAGGTCCTACTGACAGTTATCTACTGTTTATAGGCCTACTGACAGTTATCTACTGTTTATAGGCCTACTGACAGTTATCTACTGTATGTAGAACTACTGATAGTTATCTACTGTTTATAGTCCTACTGACAGTTATCTACTGTATGTAGAACTACTGATAGTTATTTACTGTATGTAGGCCTACTGACAGTTACCTACTGTTTATAGGTCCTACTGACAGTTATCTACTGTTTATAGGTCCTACTGACAGTTATCTACTTACTGTATGTAGGCCTACTGACAGTTACCTACTGTTTATAGGTCCTACTGACAGTTATCTACTGTTTATAGGTCCTACTGACAGTTATCTACTGTTTATAGGTCCTACTGACAGTTATCTACTTACTGTATGTAGACCTACTGACAATTATAGTTATCTACTTTATGTGTTTGGTCAAATTGAACTCAACTAGTCGTAGGTATGAGCCATGTTCACTGTGACGTCATCCCATGTTAACACGCTGAGCCCATTTCCCCTGGTGAGATCCTCAAAGCCTCATCCAACGACCTGTGACACTTTTGTATTTAACCTTTATTTAACTAGGCAAGTTAGTTAAGAACAAATTCTTATTTTACAATTGAGGCCTACCCCGACCAAACCCTCCCCTAACCCGGACAACGCTGGGCCAATTGTGAGCCACGCAATGGGACTCGTGATCACGGCCGGTTGTGATACAGCCCGGGATCGAACCCGGGTTTGAAGTGACGCATCTAGAACTGCGATGCAATGCCTTAGACCGCTGCGCCACTCAGGATCCCAAAAAGACGTGGCAGCCATTCAAAGGGGTTGCTTGATATGGATAGCTGTTCCTCTTTTCCACAAGTTCCTGCCTCCTCCAGCCTGGTCCAAACAAAGTCTCCATCTGTTTCCCCCGTACTGTGTTCTCCATCTGTTTCCCCATGCTGTGTGTTTTGACTGCGTTGGCAAGGGGAGCTGTGATTCCTGCAGGATGAAGTCACGACCGACCGTGAGACTGACTGTGGAGGGTTGAAAGCTCCTGCAGTGAAATATGCTTCATCCACTTACTGCAGCAAAGTATGTCCTTTAGTTTGTCACAAATCTTTAAAAAAGTTATCTTTCACCATAAATTCTCTAGGTTCAGCATAAATTGTGTGATGTGTTTCTGCTTTTTTTTGGTGGTAATTTCAATCAAAAGCTTCAAACAAATACTCATTCCACTGTTTTCTGACTGTCTCCCATTCGGAAGTGGAAGAACTCAGTCCACCACACTCAACCACTGATTACATGACATCTTCAAGACATCCTTGTGTCATATCAAATCTAAAGAGTCAAATAGTTGAATGTGTTCCACCGCTGTGTGTCTTAGTGTTTTACCTCGGTGGGTAGATATCAGTCAGGGAGCTATTTTACCAGAAACTGAGCGCTGCGTCAGTGTCTACTGGTTATTATTTATGGACAAGGGGAAGATATAAAGGACATTTCAGTCCAGAAGGAGTGATGACTGCACAGTCATTCCGTCTAATAAGTATGTATTACACATTTGGCCTGAGAGATACAATGACTACTTCAGAAACAGTGGGAAATAGGGGCTTATTTTACCCTTTGTCTAATGGCAATAACATTTACTGCTCAATCCAGCCTTTGTGCAACCTGATCAGAGTAAAACAGATGTATGTGTTTGATAGGGTTGAATGTGTTCGGATTCACCATGTGTTATTACGCTGCCCTCCGACCCTTTCATTAAAAAAGGACATGACATACATTTACCAAATGTGATTGATGATGGCTTCCTTTTACAGTTGCTCTGTGCCAATACCTCAACAATTCAATTTTTTTTAAATCCAAAGTGCATTAATTTTCCTTTTTATTTATTAAGATGAATGTGTAAAGATTGACTTTTGATAAGACTAGAATGGGTCCACAGTGGTGAGGTCAGGGCGTAATGCTGAGGGGAGCAGAGGCAGCCTGTAGTTTTAAAACTAGAATGGGTCCACAGTGGTGAAGTCAGGGCGTAATGCTGAGGGGAGCAGAGGCAGCCTGTAGTTTTAAAACTAGAATGGGTCCACAGTGGTGAAGTCAGGGCGTAATGCTGAGGGGAGCAGAGGCAGCCTGTAGTTTTAAAACTAGAATGGGTCCACAGTGGTGAGGTCAGGGCGTAATGCTGAGGGGAGCAGAGGCAGCCTGTAGTTTTAAAACTAGAGTGGGTCCACAGTGGTGAGGTCAGGGCGTAATGCTGAGGGGAGCAGAGGCAGCCTGTAGTTTTAAAACTAGAATGGGTCCACAGTGGTGAAGTCAGGGCGTAATGCTGGGGGGAGCAGAGGCAGCCTGAAGGTGTGAGCAACCCTTCCCCCTCTCTCTCCTCACACCTCTAACACACGCACCTACACTTTCACACATGTACTGTCTGTATTCTACTCCTGAATGTAAGGATACCCCTGCCCGTTATGGGAAAGGGGGATAGAAACCAGCTTGAATTCCACCTAAAGTAGGCGATGGAAGTTGTAGTGATGGAAGGCGTTATGCCCAAAAGAGCAGCATCAGATTCATTTTCATTGATGGTTATCTTATATCTGCACTACTAATTGCTAAAACATGATCTTGATACAAATTAGGCCAGTTTGTTCTGTGTGTTTTAAATCATGTATTTAAAAAAAATATATACAGTGGGGAGAACAAGTATTTGATACACTGACGATTTAGCAGGTTTTCCTACTTACAAAGCATGTAGAGGTCTGTCATTTTTATCATAGGTACACTTCAACTGTGAGAGACGGAATCTAAAACTGTAACGGTTTTCTAGGTGTGAAGGAGAGTCGGACCAAAATGCAGCGTGTCTATTGCAATCCATGTTTAATGAAGAAACACACTAAACACAAACACTACCAAAACAATAAACTTAACGAAAACCGAAACAGCCTATACTTGTGTAACCTAACACAGAACAATGACATCAGGACACTAAGGACAATCACCCACCAACACACAGTGAAACCCAGGCTACCTAAATATGGTTCCCAATCAGAGACAATGACTAACACCTGCCTCTGATTGAGAACCATATCAGGCCAGACATAGAAATAGACAAACAAGACATCCAACATAGAATGCCCACCCAGTTCACGTCCTGACCAACACTAAAACAAGGAAAACACACACGAACGATGGTCAGAACGTGACAAAAACAAAAATCCAGAAAATCACATTGTATGATTTTTAAGTAATTAATTTGCATTTTATTGCATGACATAAGTATTTGATCACCTACCAACCAGTTAGAATTCCGGCTCTCACAGACCTGTTAGCCCTCCTGTTCTCCACTCATTACCTGTATTAACTGCACCTGTTTGAACTCGTTACCTGTTTAAAAGACACCTGTCCACACACTCAATCAAACAGACTCCAACCTCTCCACAATGGCCAAGACCAGAGAGCTGTGTAAGGTCATCAGGGTTAAAGTGTAGACCTGCACAAGGCTGGGATGGGCTACAGGACAATAGGCAAGCAGCTTGGTGAGAAGGCAACAACAACAAGATGACGGTCAATCACCCTCGGTCTGGGGCTCCATGTAAGATCTCACCTCGTGGGGCATCAATGATCATGAGGAAGGTGAGGGATCAGCCCAGAACTACACTGCAGGACCTGGTCAATGACCTGAAGAGAGCTGGGACCACAGTCTCAAAGAAAACCATTAGTGACACACTACGCCGTCATGGATTAAAATCCTGCAGCGCACGCAAGGTCCCCCTGCTCAAGCCAGCGCATGTCCAGGCCCGTCTGAAGTTTGCCAATGACCATCTGGATGATCCAGAGGAGGAATGGGAGAAGGTCATGTGGTCTGATGATACAAAAATAGAGCTTTTTGGTCTAAACTCCACTCGCCGTGTTTGGAGGAAGAAGAAGGATGAGTACAACCTCAAGAACACCATCCCAACCGTGAAGCATGGAGGTGGAAACATCATTCTTTGTGGATGCTTTTCTGCAAAGGTGACAGGACGACTGCACCGTATTGAGGGGAGGATGGATGGGGCCATGTATCGCGAGATCTTGGCCAACAACCTCCTTCCCTCAGTAAGAGCATTGAAGATGGTCTTGGCTGGGTCTTCCAGCATGAGAACGACCCGAAACACACAGCCAGGGCAACTAAGAAGAGGCTCCGTAATAAGTATCTCAAGGTCCTGGAGTGGCCTAGCCAATCTCCAGACCTGAACCCAATAGAAAATCTTTGGAGGGAGCTGAAAGTCCATATTGCCCAGCGACAGCCCCGAAACCTGAAGGATCTGGAGGTCTGTATGGAGGAGTGGGCCAAAATCCATGCTGTAGTGTGTGCAAACCTGGTCAAAAACTACAGGAAACGTATAATCTCTGTAAATGCAAAACAAAGGTTTCTGTACCAAATATTAAGTTCTGCTTTTCTGATGTATCAAATACTTATGTCATGCAATAAAATGCTAATTAATTACTTAAAAATCATACAATGTGATTTTCGGGATTTTTGTTTTAGATTCCGTCTCTCACAGTTGAAGTGTAAAAGAATTATAGACCTCTACGTGCTTTGTAAGTAGGAAAACCTGCAAAATCGGCAGTGTATCAAATACTTGTTCTCCCCACTGTAGCAGGCGGTCGTTGATTCATTTCACAGCAGCATGTCAAGCTGTGAGCCGACTAGATCAAAAGAGCTTACAAAGTAGCATGGCGATAAACATAATATATAATTTCTCCATTGACCCAGGATGCTGAGGGATTGATTCCTGTATTGCTGACATCTTCAAATCGAATAACAAGGCCGGATCTCATTCCTCTCTCTCACCCTGTAGAGACCCTTCTACTATGTTCTATCACCCTGTAGTCTAATGTTAGAATGTGTTCTATCACCCTGTAGTCTAATGATAGAATGTGTTATATCACTCTGTAGTCTAATGTTAGAATATGTTCTATCACCCTGTAGTCTAATGTTAGAATGTGTTCTATCACCCTGTAGTCTAATGATAGAATGTGTTCTATCACTCTGTAGTCTAATGTTAGAATGTGTTCTATCACCCTGTAGTCTAATGTTAGAATATGTTCTATCACCCTGTAGTCTAATGTTAGAATGTGTTCTATCACCCTGTAGAGACCCTTCTACTATGTTCTATCACCCTGTAGTCTAATGTTAGAATGTGTTCTATCACCCTGTAGTCTAATGTTAGAATATGTTCTATCACCCTGTAGTCTAATGTTAGAATGTGTTCTATCACCCTGTAGTCTAATGTTAGAATGTGTTCTATCACCCTGTAGAGACCCTTCTACTATGTTCTATCACCCTGTAGTCTAATGTTAGAATGTGTTCTATCACCCTGTAGTCTAATGATAGAATGTGTTCTATCACTCTGTAGTCTAATGTTAGAATGTGTTCTATCACTCTGTAGTCTAATGTTAGAATGTGTTCTATCACTCTGTAGTCTAATGATAGAATGTGTTCTATCACCCTGTAGTCTAATGATAGAATGTGTTCTATCACCCTGTAGAGACCCTTCTACTATGTTCTATCACCCTGTAGTCTAATGTTAGAATGTGTTCTATCACCCTGTAGTGTAATGTTAGAATGTGTTCTATCACTCTGTAGTCTAATGTTAGAATGTGTTCTATCACCCTGTAGTCTAATGATAGAATGTGTTCTATCACCCTGTAGAGACCCTTCTACTATGTTCTATCACCCTGTAGTCTAATGTTAGAATGTGTTCTATCACCCTGTAGTCTAATGATAGAATGTGTTCTATCACCCTGTAGAGACCCTTCTACTATGTTCTATCACCCTGTAGTCTAATGTTAGAATGTGTTCTATCACCCTGTAGAGACCCTTCTACTATGTTCTATCACCCTGTAGTCTAATGTTAGAATGTGTTCTATCACCCTGTAGTATAATGTTAGAATATGTTCTATCACCCTGTAGTCTAATGTTAGAATGTGTTCTATCACCCTGCAGTCTAATGTTAGAATGTGTTCTATCACCCTGTAGAGACCCTTCTACTATGTTCTATCACCCTGTAGAGACCCTTCTACTATGTTCTATCACCCTGTAGTCTAATGTTAGAATGTGTTCTATCACCCTGTAGTCTAATGATAGAATGTGTTCTATCACCCTGTAGTCTAATGTTAGAATGTGTTCTATCACCCTGTAGTCTAATGTTAGAATGTGTTCTATCACCCTGTAGAGACCCTTCTACTATGTTCTATCACCCTGTAGTCTAATGTTAGAATGTGTTCTATCACCCTGTAGTATAATGTTAGAATGTGTTCTATCACCCTGTAGTATAATGTTAGAATGTGTTCTATCACCCTGTAGTCTAATGTTAGAATGTGTTCTATCACCCTGTAGTCTAATGTTAGAATGTGTTCTATCACCCTGTAGTCTAATGATAGAATGTGTTCTATCACCCTGTAGAGACCCTTCTACTATGTTCTATCACCCTGTAGTATAATGTTAGAATGTGTTCTATCACCCTGTAGTATAATGTTAGAATGTGTTCTATCACCCTGTAGTCTAATGTTATAATGTGTTCTATCACCCTGTAGTCTAATGTTAGAATGTGTTCTATCACTCTGTAGTCTAATGTTAGAATGTGTTCTATCACCCTGTAGAGACCCTTCTACTATGTTCTATCACCCTGTAGTCTAATGTTAGAATGTGTTCTATCACCCTGTAGTCTAATGTTAGAATGTGTTCTATCACCCTGTAGTCTAATGTTAGAATGTGTTCTATCACCCTGTAGTCTAATGATAGAATGTGTTCTATCACCCTGTAGAGACCCTTCTACTATGTTCTATCACCCTGTAGTCTAATGTTAGAATGTGTTCTATCACCCTGTAGTCTAATGATAGAATGTGTTCTATCACCCTGTAGAGACCCTTCTACTATGTTCTATCACCCTGTAGTCTAATGTTAGAATGTGTTCTATCACCCTGTAGAGACCCTTCTACTATGTTCTATCACCCTGTAGTCTAATGTTAGAATGTGTTCTATCACCCTGTAGTATAATGTTAGAATATGTTCTATCACCCTGTAGTCTAATGTTATAATGTGTTCTATCACCCTGCAGTCTAATGTTAGAATGTGTTCTATCACCCTGTAGAGACCCTTCTACTATGTTCTATCACCCTGTAGAGACCCTTCTACTATGTTCTATCACCCTGTAGTCTAATGTTAGAATGTGTTCTATCACCCTGTAGTCTAATGATAGAATGTGTTCTATCACCCTGTAGTCTAATGTTAGAATGTGTTCTATCACCCTGTAGTCTAATGTTAGAATGTGTTCTATCACCCTGTAGTCTAATGTTAGAATGTGTTCTATCACCCTGTAGAGACCCTTCTACTATGTTCTATCACCCTGTAGTCTAATGTTAGAATGTGTTCTATCACCCTGTAGTATAATGTTAGAATGTGTTCTATCACCCTGTAGTATAATGTTAGAATGTGTTCTATCACCCTGTAGTCTAATGTTAGAATGTGTTCTATCACTCTGTAGTCTAATGTTAGAATGTGTTCTATCACCCTGTAGTCTAATGTTAGAATGTGTTCTATCACCCTGTAGAGACCCTTCTACTATGTTATATCACCCTGTAGTCTAATGTTAGAATGTGTTCTATCACCCTGTAGTCTAATGTTCGAATATGTTCTATCACCCTGTAGTCTAATGTTAGAATATGTTCTATCACCCTGTAGTCTAATGTTAGAATATGTTCTATCACCCTGTAGAGACCCTTCTACTATGTTCTATCACCCTGTAGTATAATGTTAGAATATGTTCTATCACCCTGTAGAGACCCTTCTACTATGTTCTATCACCCTGTAGTCTAATGTTAGAATGTGTTCTATCATTCTGTAGTCTAATGTTAGAATGTGTTCTATCACCCTGTAGTCTAATGTTAGAATATGTTCTATCACCCTGTAGTCTAATGTTAGAATGTGTTCTATCACTCTGTAGTCTAATGATAGAATGTTTTTTATCACCCTGTAGTATAATGTTAGAATGTGTTCTATCACCCTGTAGTCTAATGTTAGAATGTGTTCTATCACCCTGTAGTCTAATGTTAGAATGTGTTCTATCACCCTGTAGTCTAATGTTAGAATGTGTTCTATCACCCTGTAGAGACCCTTCTACTATGTTCTATCACCCTGTAGTCTAATGTTAGAATGTGTTCTATCACCCTGTAGTATAATGTTAGAATGTGTTCTATCACCCTGTAGTATAATGTTAGAATGTGTTCTATCACCCTGTAGTCTAATGTTAGAATGTGTTCTATCACTCTGTAGTCTAATGTTAGAATGTGTTCTATCACCCTGTAGTCTAATGTTAGAATGTGTTCTATCACCCTGTAGAGACCCTTCTACTATGTTATATCACCCTGTAGTCTAATGTTAGAATGTGTTCTATCACCCTGTAGTCTAATGTTCGAATATGTTCTATCACCCTGTAGTCTAATGTTAGAATATGTTCTATCACCCTGTAGTCTAATGTTAGAATATGTTCTATCACCCTGTAGAGACCCTTCTACTATGTTCTATCACCCTGTAGTCTAATGTTAGAATATGTTCTATCACCCTGTAGAGACCCTTCTACTATGTTCTATCACCCTGTAGTCTAATGTTAGAATGTGTTCTATCATTCTGTAGTCTAATGTTAGAATGTGTTCTATCACCCTGTAGTCTAATGTTAGAATATGTTCTATCACCCTGTAGTCTAATGTTAGAATGTGTTCTATCACTCTGTAGTCTAATGATAGAATGTTTTTTATCACCCTGTAGTATAATGTTAGAATGTGTTCTATCACCCTGTAGTCTAATGTTAGAATGTGTTCTATCACCCTGTAGTCTAATGTTAGAATGTGTTCTATCACCCTGTAGTCTAATGATAGAATGTGTTCTATCACCCTGTAGTCTAATGTTAGAATGTGTTCTATCACCCTGTAGTATAATGTTAGAATGTGTTTTATCATTCTGTAGTCTAATGTTAGAATATGTTCGTGTGAAATTGGCAGATATTTTGATCTTCTAAATAGCTTTACTTATTTTGTGGGAATATTGCCAAGGTTGATTTAGTTTATAAATGGAGTGGTACATAACGTTACTATCAGGTTATTAACAAACTAAGTATGTAATTACATAACACTTACAACACGCGGAATGTTTCCCAATGATGGAAGGGGGGACAGAGTGAAGAAGTTTGGGAACCACTGCACTAAATCACATACAGTAGCATGATTATCCATACAGGCTATGTGCCATAAATATTGAATATGAATTCAATTATTCATCATCAATTTGGGATAGTACTCAGGGAAACGATAGGCAGCTACATTGCTTAATCACAGTGGTTAGAGAGGTTCCATTCTTTTGTAGCGCTGTGGTGGAGAAGCATTGGCCTAGGAAAAAGTGTTTTTGTCCAGTCTACCTGGCAGGCTACACACCAGGAAACATTATGTCTTGTTGGAAAAATGGGCCAAAGGGTGCTGCAACATATGTGTGTTGGCTTTGACTGGGCTATTGTAGACAAGTACTGTGGAAAGACGTTGGTGGGAGACCTGGACAGTCTGGGCATTGAGGGAAACCAGTGGTGTGTGTGTGTGTGTTCGTGTGTTCGTGTGTTCGTGTGTGTGTGTGTGTGTGTGTGCGTGTGTGCGTGCGTGCGTCGGAATGCCCACACAAACACACCCGCACAAACACACAGAGATCCCTCTCGAAGGCTTCAAGCCTTCGATCACTCGAAGAAAATCTCCCTCTGAAAAATCTCCTGGATCTGATTTTCTCAGCTCGTTAAGGCATTAAATCACGATGTGGTATTGGTTACGGGTTCTCTTGGAAATGTACAGGGCTGTCCTGACAGTCACATAAAGGGAACAGAGCACATGTTCAGAGCATGGAAGGGGAACGTTAACCAGGATACAGTGGATGATGACAGTCTCTGGAAAACACCTCTCTGTCTTCATCTCCTACATGTTTGCGTAAGTTAGTTTCAAAGCCATTGTGTATTATATTATTCACTGATGGTGTGTATGCATGTGTGTAAACTTGTGTGTGTGTGTGTGTGTGTGTGTGTGTGTGTGTGTGTGTGTGTGTGTGTGTGCGTGAGTGAGTGTATGTGTGTAAACCACTATAAATATTTGACACTGGTGCTTTTTGACTTAAAGCACACAAGGCCTTGTGGTCCATCACCAAACTTACTCTAATCGGTTTAGTGATTGGTCTAAACCATCAACACTGGACTGTTGTGTTCTCGGTTCAAAAGGGAGCTAGCTCATTCTCTCTCACACATCTGGGCTCCATAACTGTGGGCTTCCTTGCATGTGGTAGTGTTTTAAAGACCTATGTCTTGAAGCAGTGAGCAGAGGCAGCCAGGTCTCTCTCACTCTTCCACTGCCAGCCGTACAGCAAAGGTGGTCTCTCTCTCTCTCTCTCTCTCTCTCTCTCTCTCTCTCTCTCTCTCTCTTTCCTCATCTCTCTCTCTTTCCTCATCTCTCTCTCTCTCCCTCTCCCCATCTCTCTCTCTCTCTCTCTCTCTGTGTGCTTGTGCCTGCCTGCAGCAGTGGATCGGCAAGGTCTGTCTTTGTACAGTCCCTCCATAATAAGAACAGCAGATTTCCCAGGAGGCATTTGACATGATTAATGTACACCTAGTAGAAGTGGGGAGCTGTGTATCATGCCATTGTGACGTGCTTGGCCACCTCTATAAAAGGCCTCATAAACTGACCTGTTAAGATCTGTCCGCTCCGTTCCCCTGCTCTGATCTAAGGGCCCAGATGAACAGGGTGAGGTGGGGCATCTAGATACAGCTCCAGCTCCGGTCCTAATTCAAGATGCTTCCTGGAACCTACCGTACTGTTCAGCGGGGAAGTAGCAGCTATTTTGCTATCCGGCACACAAAGTGCTCCATTTGAGGAGGCAAACAGAGAACATGCAAGATGCAGCATCAGTAATTTGAATGCACTGAAGGCCCCTCCAATTCAAACAAACATTTGGCAGAACACAGCGCAATTCCGTAAAGAGTCATTTTATCTTGTGAATAGGGCGAGTGTGTCCATGCCAGTGGCGGCTGGTCCCACTTTAAATCAGAGGATGGGCTCATTGTAACGGCTGGAACAGAATCAAACACACCAAACACATTGTTTTCATGTGTCTCAGACCGTTCCACTCATACCATTCCAGGCTTTATTATAAGCCGCCCTCCCCTTACCAGCCTCCTCTGGTCTGTGTGCATGGGACAGACAGACAGACAGACAGACAGACAGACAGACAGACAGACAGACAGACAGACAGACAGACAGATAGACAGATAGACAGATAGATAGATAGATAGATAGATAGATAGATAGATAGATAGATACAGTATATTATAGACTGCGGATCAATGCTGGAGGCTCCGTGCCATGGATCATCACTGGAGGCTTCGTGCCATGAATCATCACTGGAGGTGTCATGCCATGGATCATCACTGGAGGCGTCGTGCCATGGATCATCACTGGAGGCTTCGTGTCATGGATCATCACTGGAGGCTTCGTGCCATGGATCATCACTGGAGGCTTCGTGTCATGGATCATCACTGGCGTGAGGAGACGTATAGGCAGCCTGGTGCGTGGAGCTGGCTTACCAGGCTGGGGAGACATACAGGAGGCCTGGTTCTGGGAGCAGGCACAGGACTCACCAGGCTGGGGAGACATACAGGAGGCCTGGTTCTGGGAGCAGGCACAGGACTCACCAGGCTGGGGATACATACTGGAGGCTTGGTTCTTGGAACAGGCACTGGATACACTGGGCCGTGGAGGCGCACTGGAGGTCTCAAGCGTAGAGCCGGCACAACCCGTCCTGGCTGGATGGTTCCTTTCGCCCAGCAAATGTGTGGCGCTAGCACAGGACGCACTGTGCTGTGCAGGCGCACCGGAGACACAGTGCGCAGAGCCGGCGCAGGATATCCTGGGCCGTAGAGAGCTGGAATATAGCGCACCGGCTATGAGTGTGCACTGGAGACACCGTGCGCATCGCTGCATAACACGGTGCCTGACCAGTCACACGCTCCCCACGGTAAGCACGGGGAGTTGGCTCAGGTCTCCAACCTGACTCAGCCAATCTGCTCGTGTGCCCCCCCCCCCCCAAAATGTTTTTGGGGCTGCCTCTTGTGCCTGCTCCGATGTGCCTCGTACTGTCGCCGCTCTGCTTTCACCGCCTCTATCTCCTCCCTTTGACGCCGATACTCTCGAGCCTTTGCCCAGGGTCCCTTGCCTTCCAAGATCTCCTCCCATGTCCATTCCTCCAGAAAACGCTGCTCCTCCCGGCCACGCCGCTTGGTCCGTTTGTGGTGGGTAGTTCTGTCATGACTGTCGTCAGGGAAATGACCGGACCAGCGTGCAGCGTGGTGAACGTACATTATCCTTTATTAAGAATGTCACCAACAAAACAAGAAACACCAAAAACGAACTAGGGCTGAACTAGGGCTATACTAGGGCTATACTAGGGCTATACTAGGGCTATACTAGGGCTATACTAGGGCTATACAGGCCACTAACAAAGACAACTACCCACAACTAAGGTGGAAAAACAGGCTGCCTAAGTATGATTCCCAATCAGAGACAACGATAGACAGCTGTCCCTGATTGGGAACCACACTCGGCCAAATACACAGAAATACAAAACATAGAATGCCCACCCCACATCACACCCTGACCTAACCAAATAGAGAAATTAAACAGCTCTCTAAGGCCAGGGCGTGACAGTATGTACACTTCCAACTTCAACTATCTATATATATATATATATATACATATATATATATATATATATATATATATAGATAGATACATTATATTATAGATATTATTATAGAAAGATATAATATATGTAGATAGATAGGTAGATAGATAGATAGATAGATAGATAGATAGATAGATAGATAGATAGATACACAATGACTGGGAGAAGGTGAAAAGAGAGAGAGTATTTTCACCTGTGCATTTGTCTGTTGTTTAATTTTTTACGACCACCATCCTTCATCTATCATCCCTGTACAGCATTTGCAGGTTTAACAGTGCCACCACAGCTGACATCCAATCAGCACCAATATCAGTTAGCAAGGTTGTGTGTGTTTAATGTGATTTGGAAAACATGTTTGGTCACAGTGAGCTCACTCAAATCATTTAATCTGTGTTCCATTCATGCATGTGTGTTGTAAAGAAAACAAACCATTGCTTCACCATCACACCTCCTAGCATTCAGAGTGTGCTGAACAAAGACCTCTTAGGAAAATGAGCAGTTATATATGCACTTTCATTACAGTGTAAAAACAAAAATCTCCCACCGGTGCCTAATAAATTCTGCTGAAGGTGAAACAGCCAAAGATTGAAAGTGCTTGTTTCCATGTCCAGAGTGGTAAAGCGTTGCTGCCAGGAGAAGTGGAGAGAAGGTTCAGTTCATTAGCGGGCAGGGCAACATGATGGGTGGACTGGCACAGAGAGCTGGACGCGTGACTGAAGGGTCGTAGGTTGAAGACCAAGGTTTGTGTAAAAATATGGATTCAGCCAAATGTTTTACATGACATTATAGTGAGAGAGAGAGAGAGAGAGAGAGAGAGAGAGAGAGAGAGAGAGAGAGACACAGAGTGAGAGAGACAGAGTGAGAGAGAGAGATAGAGAGAGAGAGAGAGAGAGAGAGAGACACAGAGTGAGAGAGACAGAGTGAGAGAGAGAGAGAGAGAGAGAGAGAGAGAGAGAGAGAGAGAGAGAGAGACAGAGTGAGAGAAACAGAGTGAGAGAGAGACAGAGTGAGAGTGAGAGAGACAGAGTGAGAGTGAGAGAGAGAGAGAGAGAGAGAGTGAGAGAGAGAGAGAGAGAGAGAGAGAGAGAAAGACAGAGTGAGAGAGAGAGAGAGAGAGAGAGAGAGAGAGAGAGAGAGAGAGAGAGAGAGAGAGAGACACAGAGTGAGAGAGACAGAGTGAGAGAGAGAGAGACAGAGTGAGAGAAACAGAGTGAGAGAGAGACAGAGTGAGAGTGAGAGAGAGACAGAGTGAGAGTGAGAGAGAGAGAGAGAGAGAGTGAGAGAGAGAGAGAGAGAGAAAGACAGAGTGAGAGAGAGAGAGACAGAGTGAGAGAGAGAGAGAGAGAGAGAGAGAGAGAGAGAGAGAGAGAGAGAGAGACCAATTCATGGTAAAGGATAGGGTTAATAGTGTTGAGATGACATTGTAGTAAATAAAGTTCTTCAGTCGTAGAGGGATGTGACGTCAGAGCTGGACAAAGGCTGCCTGCCACACTCCAACCCAACCAAAAGCACGGGTGATAACACTACCAGATAGAAAGGTGGGAGACTGAACTTTTTCCAGCAGGGAGGCTGACAATTTCACAAGTATCATTTATTCACTTGTCTCAAATGCATGGCAGATAATAGATTCAATTTGGCAAGAGAGGAGAAACTGTGTGCATATCAATTGATACTGTAGCTATGAAAGTATACCTTTTACAGAGTGCAGCAGCAGGGACTGAGGCATTGTGACTTCCCAAGCTGACCCAACATGCTGGAGTGACTGGAATGTGGGGGTTGTTTTAGGATCTGTGGTGAAGCACACATTTTCAAACAACCTGAGACATGCCCACAGCGCCCTTTCTGCCTGAAATCACCGGTGGAATGGATCACACACTATGTCAGCATAAAGCAAAGTGAATACAAATCCAAAAGTATTTAGTGAATTTTTGTGAAGTGTTTTAACAGAATCAGTAGCCTGTCTGAACTGATCTCCACATCTCTTTCATACCCAGGTAGCCACAGTTGAAGAAGAGAGTCTTGAATCTGCTTACAGGGCATTGTGAACATACCCCCACAAATATTTCAACCATAGCGAACTGTAATAAACAAATGAAATGAAGTAAAGGGGAAGTAGAGGCCTGTCTAGAGAATGTGTTTCCTCAGCACGCCTTTACAACCGTTAGTGCTGAGGATGTTATTTCTCCTCTCTCCTTTGTTACTTTACCCCATCCTCATTCTTCCCTCTCTCCATTCCATTCTTACCACAATAAAAGTCTGTTCATCATCCTGCCAGAGGCAGAGTTGTTCAACTTTAACATTCCCCCACAGATGATATGGTGTCAGTGAGAAAAAGCCTAACTTTAAAACCCAAGTGTGTGTGTGTGTGTGTGTGTGTGTGTCGTGTGTGTGTGTGTGTGTGTGTGTGTGTGTGTGTGTGTGTGTGTGTGTTTCATTTCACTGTTGTCCGTTGGGTTTCTCTCCTCTTGTCTTCTACAGCATAAAATGTTATCTGTTATTCCCTTCTGCCCCTGCTGTCTCCATTACAATGAGAGAGAGAAGAGATGCTGCTTGATAAAACAGTGACAGTATTCTTGCAGGGATGACCTGAAGTCCCAATGCAACCCAAATGGGAATGTGCCATAACTAGAGAGCAATGAGGCGTCTTTATATGTTCCACACGAGGTATAACCACAGTGCATATATATCATGTCTTGACATGTGTGAAACAGTCTATGATGTTGCAATGTGTACACTGTAAAAAAAACAAAAACATGTTGATTCAATATACAGTTGTTAGGCAACCAGCTGCTGTAGGATTGTGAGTTTGCTCAACAAAAGTTTCACACACGTCTTTTGTTGAGCTATATTCACAATACTAATGCAGCTGATTGCTATATATTTATAGGTTGAATCATCTTTCTTTCTTTGTGTGTGTGTGTGTGTGTGTGTGTGTGTGTGTGTGTGTGTGTGTGTGTGTGTGTGTGTGTGTGTGTGTGTGTGTGTGTGTGTGTGTGTGTGTGTGTGTGTGTGTGTGTGTGTGTGTGTTTAACAATACAGTAATATACCCATACAGACCATTTTTCTCCTATCACCCATGAGACCAAACCGCTGTTTGCATTGTGGAGAGACCAAACCGCTGTTTGCATTGTGGAGAGACCAAACCGCTGTTTGCATTGTGGAGAGACCAAACCAGTCTGTTAAACTGTAACAGATATTGTGGACCAGTGGTTCCTACATTCTTATAGTCCCGTACCCCTTCAAACATTCAACCTCCAGCTGCGTACCCCCTCTAGCCCCAGAATCAGCGCACTCTCAAATGTTGTTTTTTTGCGATCATTGTAAGCCTGCCACACACACACTATACGATACATATATTAAACAAAATAATGAATGTGAGTTTTTGTCACAACCTGGCTCATGGGAAGTGACAAAGAGCTCTTATAGGACCAGGGAACAAATAATAATATTTTTATTTTTTATTTTATTTCACCTTTATTTAACCAGGTAGGCTAGTTGAGAACAAGTTCTCATTTGCAACTGCGACCTGGCCAAGATAAAGCATAGCAGTGTGAACAAACAACACAAAGTTACACATGGAGTAAGTAAACGATTAACAAGTCAATAACACAGTAGAAAAAAAAAGGGGAGTCTATATACATTGTGTGCAAAAGGCATGAGGAGGTAGGTGAATAATTACAATTTTGTAGGTTAATAACACTGGAGTGATAAATGATCAGATGGTCATGTACAGGTAGAGATATTGGTGTGCAAAAGAGCAGAAAAGTAAATAAATAAAAATACAAATAAATAAAAACAGTATGGGGATGAGGTAGGTAAAAATGGGTGGGCTATTTACCGATAGACTATGGACAGATGCAGCGATCGGTTAACTGCTCAGATAGCAGATGTTTGAAGTTGGTGAGGGAGATAAAAGTCTCCAGCTTCAGCGATTTTTGCAATTCGTTCCAGTCACAGGCAGCAGAGAACTGGAACGAAAGGCGGCCGAATGAGGTGTTGGCTTTAGGGATGATCAGTGAGATACACCTGCTGGAGCGCGTGCTACGGATGGGTGTTGCCATTGTGACCAGTGAACTGAGATAAGGCGGAGCTTTACCTAGCATGGACTTGTAGATGACCTGGAGCCATATAACAATAATCAATAATTTTTCTCTTTATTTAACCATCTTACATATAAAACCTTATTTGTTTTATTTTTTATTTCACCTTTATTTAACCAGGTAGGCTAGTTGAGAACAAGTTCTCATTTACAACTGCGACCTGGCCAAGATAAAGCATAGCAGTGTGAACAGACAACAACACAGAGTTACACATGGAGTAAACAATAAACAAGTCAATAACACAGTAGAAAAAAAGAAAAAAAAATCATCAAAAATTGTGAATAACTCACCACATGTTAATGAGAAGGGTGTGCTTGAAAGGATGCACATAACTCTGCAATGTTGGGTTGTATTGGAGAGAGTCTCAGTCTTAAATCATTTTCCACACACAGTCTGTGCCTGTATTTAGTTTTCATGCTAGTGAGGGCAGAAAATCCACTTTCACATTGGTACGTGGTTGCAAAGGGCATCAGTGTCTTAACAGCACAATTTGTCAAGGCAAGAAACTCTGAGCACAGCCCTATCCAGAAATATGTCAGTGGCTTCTGATTCAATTACATTTTCACAGAACTGCGTGTTGCAATTTCGATGAGGCTCCCTTGTTTAGATATCGGTAAGTGGACTGGAGGCAGGGCATGAAAGGGATAATGAATCCAGTTGTTTTGTGTCATCCGTTTCAGGAAGCTACCAGCGTAATTGCGCACCCAGCTCACTCAGGTGCTTCGCTATATCACGTTTGACATTGTCCGTAAGCTTGAGTTTATTTTCACACAAAAAATCATACAACGACGGATAGACCTGTGTGTTGTCCTTGTTAATGCAGACAGAAAAGAGCTCCAACTTCTTAATCATAGACTCAATTTTGTCCCGCACATTGAATATAGTTGCAGAGAGTCCCTGTAATCCTAGATTCAGATCATTCAGGCGAGAAAAAACATCACCCAGATAGGCCAGTCGTGTGAGAAACTCGTCATCATGCAAGAGGTCAGACAAGTGAAAATAATGGTCAGTAAAGAAAACTTTAAGCTTGTCTCTCAATAAAAAAAAATGTGTCAATACTTTGCCCCTTAATAACCAGGTCACTTCTGTATGTTGTGAAAGCGTTACATGGTCGCTGCCCATATCATTGCATAATGCAGAAAATACACGAGAGTTCAGGGGCCTTGCTTTAACAAAGGTAGCCATTTTCAGTGTAGTGTCCAAAACGTCTTTCAAGCTGTCAGGCATTTCTTGGCAGCAAGAGCTGCTGGATGCTGCGGTGTAGCCAAGTGGCTGCACGCATGTTGCCACTCCACTATGTCTCCCTGTCATGGCTTTTGTGCCATCAGTACAGATACCAACACATCTTGACCACCAAAGTCCATTTGATGTAACAAAGCTGTCCAGTCCTTCAAAAATATCCTCTCCTGTTGTCCAGGTTTCCAGTGGTTTGTAGAAGAGGATGTCTTCCTTAATTGACCCCCCATAAACGTAACGGACATATACTAGGAGCTGTGCCAGGCCCGCCACGTCTGTTGACTCATCCAGCTGTAACGCATAGAATTCACTGGCTTGTATGCAAAGCAGTAATTGTTTCAAAACATGTCCTGCCATGTCACTGATGCGTTGTGAAACAGTGTTGTTTGATTAAGGCATTGTCTGTATAGTTTTTTGGGCCTTTTCCCCCAGCATTGTCCCAGCCATATCCGCGGCAGCAGGAAGAATTAAGTCCTCCTCAATAGTATGAGACTTGCCTGTCCTAGCCACTCAGTAGGTCACCATATAAGACGCTTCTAGCCCCTTCTTATGAGCGGTATCTGTTGCTTTTATACATGTCTTACTACTTGAAAGTCATCTTTATTCTCACTCAAGAACTCCTATGGCATATTTTTCAAATTGTCATGTTTTGTTTCTAAATGCCTGCACAAGAGTGAAGGTTTCCTGCGAGAGAGTAACGGTTAATGTGATTGAATGTTCATTATTTGACGAGGCAACCTGTATTTGACATTGTGTTTTATTTATTTATTAATTTTATTTTTGGCTACTCAGGCAACAACAACAAAAAACTCATCCAAATGTATTTAGAAAATATAAAACTACTGTTTGAAAATGTGAAGAAAAAATAAATACATTTAAATAAATATATATACATTTTTTAAATGTGAATCACATTTTTATTTGCTGTACCCCCGACAGCATTACCTCAGTTTGGGAATACCTGCTGTGGACTATTGAAATAGTCAGTCTGTCCACAGGACTCACAGAGGAGGATGGTTTACAGTGATCTAGTTTACAGTGATCTGGTTTACAGTGATCTAGTTTACAGTGATCTAGTTTACAGTGATCTAGTTTACAGTGATCTAGTTTACAGTGATCTGATTTACAGTGATCTAGTTTACAGTGATCTGGTTTACAGTGATCTACTTTACAGTGATCTAGTTTACAGTGATCTGGTTTACAGTGATCTAGTTTACAGTGATCTGGTTTACAGTGATCTGGTTTACAGTGATCTAGTTTACAGTGATCTGGTTTACAGTGATCTGGTTTACAGTTATCTAGTTTAATGTGTGCATGCATGTGTGCCTGTGTGAGTATGCCTGTGTGTGTGTGTGTGTGTGTGTGTGTGCATGTGTGTGTGTGTGTGTGTGCATGTGTGTGTGCATGTGTGTGTGTGTGTGTGTGTGTGTGTGTGTGTGTGTGTGTGCGTGTGTGTGTGTGTGTGTGTGTGGATTTCAGAGGAAGAATCTGTGTTTGTGAAAGCACAAGCCTAACTGGTTGGCGTAGCAGATGGTAACGTGATATTCTAAACCAAAGAAGAGAGACTCTTTGTCTTTATAGGATGAATGGAAACACTGGAGGGTTCGTCCTCTCTGAGGCGGATGCCAGAACAGGATAACAGTGAGAGTGTTGTCATTTGAATAAACACACATCATAGAGTATTAAGCCTTGTACAGGAATGTGGAGGAACCAGAAGAGAAATGTAAAAAAAATAAAAGAAGGCTGAGAAAAACCACATTCAAAGTCATAGCTCAAATTAAAAACACATTTGAAATGGACTGAGAAATAGCTTAATGACTGAGAAGTAGCTTAATGACTGAGAAGTAGCTTAATGACTGAGGAGTAGCTTAATGACTGAAAAGTAGCTTAATGACTGAGAAGTAGCTTAATGACTGAGAAGTAGCTTAATGACTGAGAAGTAGCTTAATGACTGAGAAGTAGCTTAATGACTGAGAAGTAGCATAATGACTGAGAAGTAGCTTAATGACTGAGAAGTAGCTTAATGACTGAGAAGTAGCATAATGACTGAGAAGTAGCTTAATGACTGAGAAGTAGCTTAATGACTGAGAAGTAGCTTAATGACTGAGAAGTAGCATAATGACTGAGAAGTAGCTTCATGACTGAGAAGTAGCTTAATGACTGAGAAGTAGCTTAATGACCGAGAAATAGTGTAATGACTGAGAAGTAGCTTAATGACTGAGAAGTACCTTAATGACTGAGAAGTAGCTTAATGACTGAGAAGTAGCTTAATGACTGAGAAATAGCGTAATGACTGAGAAGTAGCTTAATGACTGAGAAGTAGCTTAATGACTGAGAAGTAGCTTAATGACTGAGAAGTAGCGTAATGACTGAGAAGTAGCTTAATGACTGAGAAATAGCTTAATGTCTGAGAAATAGCTTAATGTCTGAGAAGTAGCTTAATGACTGAGAAGTAGCGTAATGACTGAGAAGTAGCTTAATGACTGAGAAGTAGCTTAATGACTGGATTCTCATTTCTGTTGGAAAATGTATGTTAAAGTTATGGCACCTAATCTGCTTTTTTTATTCATACACTCATTCCTTTTAATGAATTGTTCTCTGGTGCTTAAATAATCAGCCTATTGGGCCCAGATCCTGTTGTGCAGTACAGGGGAAGGTGAAGACTATAATCAACCCCAATCACAACCGCTTTAACTCTGCCCTCTGAATTGGATTTGTTCATAACTTTATGCTAGTGATGTTAATCATATTTACGGTAAGTAGATTACATAATGATAATATGCCTTGCCTACAGTGAATTACAGCAAGAGTGCAGAGTTAAATGGATTTCAAGTAATGAAAGTTATTGCCCTTTCCTTGCACACTCATTGTGTGTGGAATGGATATCTTAAAAACAATGGTGGTCATACGCACATCCTTAAAAACACAGGTGCTGGACTACTAAAGAATACCAGTAAAGAACAAGACGGATCTTCGTCAGGTCAAAACATAGATCTGTTTGGGTTGGAAACGCTGTCAATAAAGCGGTGAATTGGGAGCTTTTACAGTGTGTGGGCCTTCTTGTTCTGTACTGGCATGGATATATTATCATTGCATTACACTAGGAAGTGTTGGGGGTTACAATGTCCTCTTTATTGAACAAATCATTTAGAGGCCCACTGCTGCAGGGAAACAGCAAACAAACACACATCAACCAAGAAAACATAAAACAACCCAATTCATGTCCATGATTTATACAGCCTGGCAGGACATTGGAGGCATGAGTCTGACATGGGAAGCACTGGAACACTGGTCGATGACTAACTCAAATAGGAATCAATCATCAGTGAACATTTATTCAGACTACAGGGGCATTGGCAAACTGCATTTGCTTCCATAACACGGCATGGGCAATACATAACTTTGTTGGCCTTGTTTAATAAGCACTAGACTCTGAGATGCCGCGTCTATCCCCAGCACATAAAGATGGACTTTGTTAAACCCTACTCAAATCAAATCAAATTGTATTGGTCACATACACATGGTTAGCAGATGTTAATGCGAGTGCAGCGAAATGCTTGTGCTTCTAGTTCCGACTATGCAGTAATATCTAACAAGTGATCTAACAAATTCACAACAACTACCTTATACACACTAATGTAAAGGGATGAATAAGAATATGTACATATAAATATATGGATGAGCGATGGCCATGCATAGGCAAGATGCAGTCGATGGTGTATAATACAATATATACATATGAGATGAGTAATGTAGGATATGTAAACATTAAAGTGGCGTTAAAGTGACTAGTGATACCTTTTTTAAGTCAATTTATTAAAGTCCAGGACCCAGATGCACAGGGCGGGGTCGAGATCCAGGGTCTCGAGCTTAATGACGAGTTTGGAGGGTACTATGGTGTTAAATGCTGAACTGTAGTCAATGTACAGCATTCTTACATAGGAATTCCTCTTGTCCAGATGGGATAGGGCAGTGTGAAGTGTGATGGCGATTGCATCGTCAGTGGACCTATTGGGGCGGTAAGCAAATTGGAGTGGGTCTAGGATATCGGGTAGGGTGGAGGTGATATGGTCCTTGACTAGTCTCTCAAAGCACTTCATGACAGAAGTGAGTGCAATGGGGCGATAGTCATTTAGTTCAGTTACCTTACCTTTCTTGGGTACATGAACAATGATGGCCATCTTGAAGAATGTGGGGACAACAGACTGGGTAGGGATTGGTTGAACATGTCTGTAAACACACCAGCCAGCTGGTCTGCGCATGCTCTAAGGACACGGATAGGGATGCTGTCTGGGCCGGCAGCCTTGCGATGGTTAACACGTTTAAATGTTTTACTCACGTTGGCCACAGAGAAGGAGAGCCCACAGGCTTTGGTAGCGGGCCATGTCAGTGGCACTGTATTGTCCTCAAAGCAAGCAAAGAAGTTGTTTAATTTGTCTGGGAGCAAGACGTCGACGGGGCTGGTTTTCTTTTTATAATCTGTGATTGTCTGGAGACCCTGCCACATACAATTGAAGTCAGAAGTTTACATACACCTTAGCCAAATACATTTAAACACAGTTTTTCACAATTCCTGACATTTAGTCCTAGTAAAAATTCCCTGTCTTAGGTAGGTTAGGATCACCACTTTATTTTAAGAATGTGAAAAGTCAGAATAATGGTAGACAGAATGATTTTTTTTAGCTTTCATTTCTTTCATCACATTCCCAGTGGGTCAGAAGTTTACAAACACTCAGTTAGTATTTGGAAGCATTGCCTTTAAATGATTTAACTTGGGTCAAATGTTTCGGTTAGCCTTCCACAAGATTCCCCCAATACGTTAGGTGAATTTTGGCCCATTCCTCCTGACAGAGCTGGTGTAACTGAGTCAGGTTTGTAGGCCTCCTTGCTCGCACAAGCTTTTCAGTTCTGCCAACAAATTTTCTATAGGATTGAGGTCAGGGCTTTGTGATGAGCCAATTTGCCACAACTTTGGAAGTATGCTTGGGGTCATTGTCCATTTGGAAGACCCATTTGCGACCAAGCTTTAACTTCCTGACTGATGTCTTGAGATGTTGCTTCAATATATCCACATAATTTCCCTCCCTCAGGATGCCATCTACATGGGATAGGTGCAGTCGCACTTAGTGCAGTAGCACTAATGGACAGGGAGTGGAGACAGCTACAGTAGCAGTAATGGACAAGGAGTGGAGACAGCTGCAGTAGCAGTAATGGATAGGGAGTGGAGACAGCTACAGTAGCAGTAATGGACAAGGAGTGGAGACAGCTACAGTAGCAGTAATGGACAAGGAGTGGAGACAGCTGCAGTAGCAGTAATGGATAGGGAGTGGAGACAGCTACAGTAGCAGTAATGGATAGGGAGTGGAGACAGCTACAGTAGCAGTAATGGTTAGGGAGTGGAGACAGCTACAGTAGCAGTAATGGATAGGGAGTGGAGACAGCTACAGTAGCAGTAATGCATAGGGAGTGGAGACAGCTGCAGTAGCAGTAATGGATAATGGGTTGTACCATTATCTGCAATATCCAGATCTGCCTGGAGTCAAGGACCCACTACTATTTAACATCTCCTCATGAACAGAACATGGTAGCCTAGCAGTTAAGTGCGCTGGGCCAGTAACCGAAAGGTTGCTGGTTTGAATCTCCAAGCTGACTAGATTTGAAATCTGTCAATGTGTCGTTGAGCAAGGCTTTTAATCCTAATTGCTCCTGTATGTCTCTCTGGATAAAAGTGTCTAATGTAATGTCCTCCTTTCTGTACAAAGGCAAATGTAGCAGCATATTACCTGAATATGATAATGAATGTCTTTATTACACTGTGCCCGCTATATTAACAGAAACAGTGTCACATGGAGTCTGGAGGAGAATATTGAAAAGTAGCAAACCATTTTCTTCAAACCGTGTCCTATAAGTGTCTCAGATTAGTTTAATATTATACTGAACAAAAATATAAATGCAACATTTAAAGTGTTTGTCCCACGTTTCATGAGCTGAAATAAAAGATCCCAGAAATGTTCCATACACACAAAAAGCTTATTTCTCTTAAATGTTGTGCACAAATTTGTTTACCTCCATGTTAGTGAGCATTTCTCTTTTGCCAAGATAATCCAGCCACCTGACAGGTGTGGCATGTCAAGAAGCTATAAAAGGCCATTTTAAAATGTGAGGTTTTGTCACACAACAGATGTTTCAAGTTTTGAGGGAGCATGCAATAGGCATGCTGAATGCAGGAATGTCCACCAGAGCTGTTGCCAGAGAATTTCATGTTAATTTCTCTACCATAAGCCGCCTCCAACGTCTTTTTAGAAAATTTGGCAGTACGTCCAACCAGCATCACAACCGCAGACCACGTGTAACCACGCCAGCCCAAGATTTCCATATCCAGTTTCTTCACCTGCGGGATCATCTGAGACAAGCTACCCAGACAGCTGATGAAGCTGAGGAGTATTTCTGTCTGTAATAAAGCCCTTTTGTTTGCAACTCATTCTGATTGGCTAGGCCTTGCTCCCAAGTGGATGGGCCTATGCCCTCCCAGGTCCACCCATGGCAACACCCCTGCCCAGTCATGTGAAATCCATATATTACGGCCTAATGAATTTATTTCAATTGACTGATTTCTTTATATGAACTGTAACTCTGTCAAATTGTTGAAATTGTTGCATGTTGCGTTTCTCCTTCTATTGTGTCCTCCTATAGTACACATCTTGTCACGTTCTAACCGTAGTTATTTTATTATGTCTTTGTTTCAGTATGGTCAGGGCGTGAGTTGGGTGGGTTGTCTATGTTCGTTTTTCTATAATTTGGGATTTCTGTGTTCGGCCTAGTATGGTTCTCAGTCAGAGGCAGCTGTCAATTGTTGTCCCTGATTGAGAATCATAATTAGGTAGCCTGGTTTCACTTTTGAGTTGTGGGTGTTTATTTTCCGTGTCAGTGTTTGTGCCACACTGGACTGTTTCGTTTGTGTCGTTTATTCACGTTTATTGTTTTGCATTTCAGTGTTCATTTTGATTAAACATTATGGACACTTACCAAGCTGCGCATTGGTCCTCCGATCCTTCTCGCTACTCCTCCTCAGAAGAGGAGGACGAGAGCCCTTACACATCTCCACTGGATGCATTGTTGTCAGCTCGAGAAGAACCTCTTTGACTCATACATAAACATACATAAGGGTTCCTCATGAGCTGAAAACAATTCCTAGGAATCAACAATGGGAGTATGACTGCACCAAGGCCACGATGCATCCAGTCTCATGATGCCAGGACCAAAACAGGACCGGAACAGGACCAAAACAGGACCGGAACAGGACCGGAACAGGACCGGAACAGGACCGGAACAGGACCGGAACAAGACCAAAACAGGACCGAAACAGGACCAAAACAGGACCGGAACAGGACCAAAACAGGACCGGAACAGGACCAAAATAAGACCGGAACAGGACCAAAACAGGACCAAAACAGGACGAAAATAGGACCGGAACAGGAGCAAAACTGGACCGAAACAGGACCAAAATAGGACCGGAACAGGACCAAAACAGGACTGGAACAGGACCAAAACAAAGCACTGAGGATGACCTTCGTCTCATATGTGGGTCAGATCAGCTTGTTGTTGTTACAAACAAAACAACTGACTGTATGTGGAACAATGAATTCATACTTCCTTTCATTTCTCCCTCAACGTCTCTTATCAGACCTGGCACTGGAGAGGGACATGCTTCCACTGTCTGCCATGTGCTCCACTGTACAGGACACCATGGAACGGAAGTATTACCTAGAAGTTTTTCACTATCAATTCCATATCCAGATATGTCAACAGCTATCTTTCTCTGTGAGCTGTGACAGCGAACCCTTCCTTATGATCAGTGTAATCATAGCCATAATGTCAGGGCAATTACCAAGGAGGCTCAATGCCAACTGTAATAGCCAAATTATTCTTCACAATCACAGGCATTCTCGTTCTCAGAGACCTGAAACCCTGAAAGGTTTTGAAATATTTGGTTTCCAGAGCCACTTTCACAAATTATAAGATGACTTGAGGCACACGAACATACAGTACCAGTCAAAAGTTTGGACACACCTACTCATTCAAGGGTTTTGCTTTATTTGAGATTATTTTCCACATTGTAGAATAATAGTGACGACATCAAAACTACAAAATTACACCTATGGAATATAACATATATTTGGATTCATTTAACACTTTTTTGGTTACTACATGATTCCATGTGTTATTTCATAGTTTTGATGTCTTCAATATTATTGTACAATGTAGAAAATAGCAAAAATAAAGAAAAACCCTTGAATAACCCTAACCCAAACTTTTGATTAGTACTGTATCTCAACATAATGTACAAACTATTGTCTTTACACTCTGGGGCATTCATCAATATGCTTCATTTGGTCTGGCTGATGAAGAGTGTGTCCATCACTTCTTTTGTAAGAGTTGTGTACCATTGCTATGGCCTAATTCCAGTCTCAATGGTAAATAATGGCCAGTGTGTCTTGTTTGTTTTGTACTCTATAGACATACTGGACACTATACCTCACGCCCGTTTCCCAATAAAGCTGACTGAAGCATCACCCCATCATCGGTCTATATTTAGAAAAAGAGCCAAGACATGTCATGGAGAGCTATCCCTGCTGATCCAGCCTGCTGACCATCCCTCCCTCCCTCCCTCCCTCCCTCCCTCCCTCCCTCCCTCCCTCCCTCCCTCCCTCCCTCCCTCCCTCTCGTATCCCACCCACTCTGCTGTCCTGCCTGTCTATCTTCCTGTTCTTGGCCTGGTATCAGTGATCTGATGGAAACAGCCCCCAGCCACCAGCCCCATGCACAGCAGGCAGCAGTGCTGCTGATACCCCACCTCCACCATGTCAGCTGATTGTCAAGCCACCCCTGTGTTGTCCTGTTTTCCAGAGGGACGTCATCACTACTGACATACTGCCTGTCAACTGAGAGTCCTGACTGGGTGCACCTGACTTAAGTTTCACTTGGCGACTAAGGCCACTGTTGTCGTGACAAACCACTTGAGTTTTGTGACATGGTATGTGTAGTGACATGGTATTTGTAGTGACTAGGGCTGTTACGGTTGTCACCGCCATACCGGCAGTCACGAGTCATGAAGGCGTGATGTGGGCAATTACTAAGGAGGCTCAAGGCCAACTGTAATAGCCAAATTATTCTTCACAATCACAGACATTCTCGTTCTCAGAGACCTGAAACCCTGAAAGGTTTTCAAAATATTTAGTGATGTGTGTTTTGTCCTATATTTATATATATTTTTTAATCCCAGCCCCCGTCCCTGCAAGAGGCATTTTGCCTTTTGGTAGGCCGTCATTGTAAATAAGAATTTGTTCTTAACTGACTTGTCTAGTTAAATAAAGGTTAAATAAAATTAATACAAATAAATAAAGGCAGTAAAATTCTACCTGATCGTTCAGTCATGGTAACTTGCTGATGGTCATTAGTAGCCTACCAAACTTGCTAACTGCCCGGTACTCAGCACTTTATTGTCCCTCTAATCACTCTGACATCAATGCAAATGTAACTGAAAATCAAATCAAACACTTCATGAGAGCCCATGAGCTCTTTTTTTCCCCTGCCCGTTCCGAGACGGGTGCATGATAATGGTCCATTCTAAATCAAAACTAATTCCACACATATTTTATTTAGTACATGTAAAGACAACATTAAATCAAGAATAGTCTGATGGGCGAGAATACTAGCATATCACTTGTGAATGATATATTATCACTTGTGAATGATGACCAGCTTGTGTGCAGTAAGGCAAGAAACAGAGCATGCCTTTTTTTCCCAAATCATAGTCACACACCTCATGTAGCCTAACCCATAGGCCTATATGTTTTAATAATGTTTGTAAAATAGCCAAATCACTTCTTAAAATTAAGCACATTCCTCTTTTACTGGCCACAGTCTGCTTGGGGGCTGGGTATAGTGGGCCTGTAACTTTACAATCAAAGGTTGAGGTTTGGGAAAGCTTTCCCTGTAACTTGACAGTGAAACTGACTGTTTAGCATTGATGAACTTTCATTAGTCTCCCTAGGCAGACAACCCACAATGTATCCAATGTTTACTGAACTTGCCCAAGTACAGAGAGCTCCGGGGTTGGACAAGCAGAGCTAGAAAGGGAACTGATTGTTCTGCCCTGCAGCATACACTGAGGATGCAGACGCTGGAAGTAATCCAAAAAAGTAATCACATTACCCCCATATACTACCCACCATTGCGACCTGTACGCTCTCGTTGGCTGGCCCTCGCTTCATACTCGTCGCCAAACCCACTGGCTCCATGTCATCTACAAGACCCTGCTAGGTAAAGTCCCCCCTTATCTCAGCTTGCTGGTCACCATAGCATCTCCCACCTGTAGCACACGCTCCAGCAGGTATATCTCTCTAGTCACCCCCAAAACCAATTCTTTCTTTGGCCGCCTCTCTTTCCAGTTCTCTGCTGCCAATGACTGGAACGAACTACAAAAATCTCTGAAACTGGAAACACTTATCTCCCTCACTAGCTTTAAGCACCAACTGTCAGAGCAGCTCACAGATTACTGCACCTGTACATAGCCCACCTATAATTTAGCCCAAACAACTACCTCTTTCCCAACTGTATTTAATTAATTTATTTATTTTGCTCCTTTGCACCCCATTATTTTTATTTCTACTTTGCACATTCTTCCATTGCAAAACTACCATTCCAGTGTTTTACTTGCTATATTGTATTTACCTTGCCACCATGGCCTTTTTTGCCTTTACCTCCCTTCTCACCTCATTTGCTCACATCGTATATAGACTTGTTTATACTGTATTATTGACTGTATGTTTGTTTTACTCCATGTGTAACTCTGTGTCGTTGTATCTGTCGAACTGCTTTGCTTTATCTTGGCCAGGTCGCAATTGTAAATGAGAACTTGTTCTCAACTTGCCTACCTGGTTAAATAAAGGTGAAATAAAATAAAAAAATGACTCATTTAGAGTATTCCAATGGACTGCATTAGTAATAACTCCTATGTTAGCCGTGCATGTCTTGCTTTCCATCCTTGAATTCATCCATTCCATTATAGCGTGAGTTAAATCACTGATTAAAATCTACTCTCTGTTTTGATGGTGTTCCTGTGGGAATTGAGGCTGATCTTGCAGAAATATGGACAAAAATAGGAAGTCAATTCTTACGCAGCTAGTTTAGGAGTTCAAGCTGTCATTTGCTAACATCATTTTTTTTTTTTTACAACTGTGCTAGAATTAGCTGATGCAATTTTTTAAAATGAATATACGGAATAAATGCAGTGAAACACATGGACAGAGCTCAACTTTAGGACACTCCCAAGGTATGACAGGTTTGTTTCAATGGTGAAACGTTTAACCTTGCAGTCATGGAACGTTCCACACAAAACATTACATCTCCCCACAGTTCAGTTTAGAAAAGCAGCAGCCAAGACCACCAAGATCTCTCCACCAGAAATGTATCAACCCACACTGACCCCCGGGTTTGATTTATTTACATTTCATAATGGTACTTTGTATTTACACAACCTTAGCCCCTGACGTGGAAAGGGGATGATTTGACCTTTGACCTGAGATCCAAATAATGACCATAGTTATTCAAATGTTAAATAAACTCTTCCATTGAAGTTAATGACTTCCAATAAACGCTTCAATTAGTTAGAGGCTGGGGTGTAACAAACCACATTTCCTTAAGGTGTCCACATACATGGGTTTGTTTAGCTCCTAGCAGAACTCGGCTAGGCGAAGGTAAAGTCTGTGCTCGCATATGCCCCTAAAATACCTTTGCCATACGCCCTTTAAAAAAATCAGCAATATTACGGTTTGTACCACTTGAGACACCATAGCAACAAGTACACTTCCTCAAAATAGTCAGAATTAATCTAAATAAACTGAAGGAATCTGCAATTAATTTAGAGATTTTTGCCAAAGAGGTCTTTATATCTCTAACACGGATGTTTGGTTATTTTCTGAAGTGAAAAAATGTGCATGAAAATTAGTATGTCATTGAATAACAACAAAGACTTGTTGATCAATCACCGATGAAGGGGTGTAGACTTTTATTACTGAACTTCGACAAGCCAAATCTTTTCAGCCTCAGTGAAAAAACTGTGGATGAAAACTAGTCGTCTGTAATTAATTTAGAAGAATCATTGAAGAGTCCGATAAAGGGACAAAGACTTTGGCTTCCTAACTAACTTCCTAACTTCCTAACCTCCTAACTTCCTAGCCTCCTAACTTCGATAAGCATCAAGAAAAAAAGTGTCTGCTTGAACAGCCCCAAAAAACCCTGCCCGAACGCTGCCGAACAACAAAACAAAAGAATAACGTTGAAACAATTCGCTATAATTTACAGTGCCTTCGGAAAGTATTCAGACCCCTTGACTTTTTCCACATTTGTTTACGTTACAGCCTTATTCTGAAATGGATGAAATAGGTTTTTGTTCTTCATCATTGCACACATAATAGCCCATAATAACAAAGAAAAAACATGTTTTTATAATGAAAAAATCCCTCTCACCCGGAAATGTTACATTTACATAAGTATTCAGACTCTTTACTCAGTACTTTGTTGAAGCACCTTTGGCAGTGATTACAGCATTGATTATTTTGGGGTATGACGCTACAAGCTTGACCCACCTGTATTTGGGGAGTTATTCCCATTCTTCTCTGCAGATCCTCTCAAGCTCTGTCAGGTTGGATGGAGAGTGTCGCTGCACAGCTATTTTCAGGTTTCTCCAGAGATGTTTGATTGGGTTCAAGTCCAGGCTCTAGCTGGGACACTCAAGAACATTCAGAGACTTGTCCCGAAACTACTCCTGCGTTGTCTTGGCTGTGTGCTTAGGGTCGTTGTCTTGTTGGAAGGTGAAACTTCGCCCCCAGTCTGAGGTCCTGAGCGCTCTGGAGCAGGTTTACATCAAGGATCTCTCTGTACTTTTCTCCGTTCATCTTCTCC